>NC_043963.1:41386496-41686496 GCF_902148855.1 Sphaeramia orbicularis | reverse complement strand
TGTTTTCCTTCACTCTTCTTTTTAATTTGATGGATAGATCAGGCTCTTGTCGGGACTGGGCTGGAGGATCCCTCTTGTCATGCTCCATTGTTCCCATTAATCAAAAACTGGGCTATTAGAAAACTCCGTCAGACAGAGGACGCATCGTGTGTAACCTTTCATTCAAGTCAGTTTCCTCATTTCTCTGTTCAAGGTGAATTCCATTAACAGATACAGTGAAAAGATGATTAATCACATGGAACCTATGGAAGACACATGACGACTGTAAGTAATTGTCCTTGTCTTTAAAAGTACATTTAATTAAAAAAGTGACGTACCCGTAAGTCTTCTTTTGTTGATATTGTGCAATAATTGAAATATTAATCATATTAATGTGTATGATGATGATGATGATGATGATTATTACCCACATACTTATATTATTTTTATATTGTTGTTATGACTACCATTACTATTATCACTTTAATATAACTTTTATTCTATTAAAAAATTAATATATATTATGCATTCTATAGCTTTACATATTATAATATTATAGCATAAGCTGCTTATTATTATTATTATTATTATTTACTACTTTGTGACTTGCTTCTACTAGTACGTTTATTCTGTGATTATTAACTATATGTACATAGACATATTGTGCATACTATAATATTATAACACAATAAACTTTTTATCATTATTATTACTATTTTGCCACTTGTTTTTACTAGTACTTTCCAACACGCAACTGCAATTTTTCACTACTGTTTTTATAGTTATTGTTTTGCTACTTTTTCATAGTATTTCTTGTTTGTATATTTGGTGTTTGTGCTGCTATCTGAACCTCAATTTCCTGAGGGTTCTGCCCAAAGGATCAATAAAGTTCTATCTAATCAAATCTAATCTAATCTAAATAAAATATTAAGAGTAAAAGTAGTTTCAACTACAGACATGATGGTCTGTAGGCAGAGGCGATTTCTCATAGACTGCAAGGGAAGCTCAGCTTCCCTTAAAATTACAACAATTAAATGGTTAAATATGTACGGTTGTGTTGACATTTCATTGACTACAAATGTGTTAGAACACTAACATCTCACAGACGAGTTCGTTCAGAATCAGCTTTACCAAAAATCATCAGACTCGATGTTGTTCACTTCTCATACATTCCCGTTGCGCTGTTTTCTCATTCGATCTCTGCTCAGTGCATTTGTCCGTAGACGCTCAGCGTCCATGCACTTCAATGGGACTGAGTGGAACAGTTTTTTTCATTGCCTCAAAACTGGACGGTAATTGGATAAATGCCACGATGTTGTCCCGCCCCCGGACGCTCAGCGTCTCTGAGGGTGAATGGAGCTGTGGGCGGAGCTCGGCTGAGCTGGACCCAAGGCTTCCACGTGCTGATTTGAGGATCAGTCAAAAGGCTGAACCCCGTTTGATTGACAGTTATTTTGAGATCTACTCCTTCACTGACACAGTTCAGTTTAATACCGTCGCACATTCTGCTTGTGAAATGGAGAGAGAAACCATTACGAAATTACTTGTTCATTTCTTGCACTGTAAATAAAACACACTCATTGTACTTCCTTGTTTCAATTTAACATAATTTCAGTGTTTCTTGTTTCAGTCACATAATTTAATCATTTCTTGTTCAAGTTTAATATCAGTTCAATGTCACTGACCATTTTCTTAAAAAGGAACAGAGGGCTGAATTTATGTTTAAATAACTTGACAATTTTTTTGATGTAAGCCGACAATGAGCTTCCCCTCTCTGAAAGACGAGTAACCGCCACTGCCTACAGGTCTAGTTATTTGCATTTCCTTCTCTATTCCTTTCTTCTTCTTCTTTTTTTTTTATACTGAAGCCATCATCTAATGTCCAGTTGGGTTTAATATTTCTGTGTATTTGTTGTAGTTAGTGTTTTTCCATGACTATCACTGACAGCCCTGTTCCACTAACATGTAACAGTACATTATTCCTCTTCCTTCCTCTCCCCTTTGTGTTTCACTCATCCTCACTTCCTCTATGTCCAACGCCAGCGTTTGGTTTGAATAAAGCCGACTGTTTGGTCTGTGAGACTATGATAAGCTTTATAAAACATGTCAATAGTGACAGTGGCGGGGGCCCAAACCTGGCCCCTCGCCCACAAGACTCATCACCAAGTCCCACTAAAGTTAGAGGCAGTGATTCACACATCCACTCTGCCATCCCAGAAACATGTCCACAACAGCAGAAGGACTTAGTCCTGACAGACTGGAGTTTTAATTATACATGCAGTTTAGAAGCAGGCTTTGTGTTGGTTTAGCTGAACCTCGGAGACCACCGCCAAACAGTGAAGGAGTGAACTGGCAAACACCCACTGCAATCACAGTCACAAACTCAGAATCAGAATATGATCAAAAACATCAACGACCAGCATGTTAAATCAGTTCTGACCTTGGACTCAGATGTGTCAGAGCTGTCACTGCGTCCTGTAATGATCCTAAACAGACATAGTTTATCAGCTGGAGACGCTTCATTCTGCTGTTTGTACCGACTCTATGGAGGAAGGGCACATCCTCACATCTATTCTGAAGATACGGCTGATTTACCTCTCAAACACTGAACATAGATTAATTTCAAACATCAGACTATTCACTGCAGTAGAAGTTGATTTTCTACTGTACATAAGCACAAAATTTTACCAATATTTACTAAATGTCAAAAAAAACACAAATGCATAGTGTTGTTTTTTCCAGTAAATCACAAATGCGATGATTTGTTGATTTATTATCGCGAGATAATATGAGAAGTCATTCCATGCTAATGCTACCGCAGTGGTTCATCCACCACTGTCAGACTGTATTTTACGTCTTATGTACACTACCAGTCAAAAGTCTGGACTCATCTTCTCATTTAAATGACATGAGATGGACCACAGATGGCCAACAAGTGCTCAGCATCACTGGGAACTCCTGCAAGACTGTTGGAAAACATTTCAGGTGACTACCTCATGAAGCTCATCGAGAGAATGCCAAGGATGTGCAAAGCAGTAATAAAAGCAAAATGTGGCTATTCAGAAGAATCTAAAATATAAAACATGCTTCGAGTTATGTCACACTTTTTAACTACAGAATTCTATGTGTGTTCATTCATAGTTTTGATGCCTTCAGTGAGAATCTACAATGGAAATAGTCATGAAAATAAAGAAAAACCAGGTGAGTCCAAACTTTTGACTGATAATGTAAATATGTAAATAATATTTAACTTTAGTTCTAATTGTGTTTATAGAAATACTTATATAAATGGGTGCTTCTATGAAACTGGTCCCTAAAAACAGGATATGGGGGCTTAAAATTCAAACCAGATGTAGACTAATGTTATAAAGCAAGTTTGGAAGCACTTTGGGTCTGTTTTAAAAATAAATATTTACTCAGATAAAAGAGCTATAACTTATATTTATTTGACGTTTGCATACAAAAATCTGCATGTAACACAGTAAAAAGGACACGGAAATTACGCACTAATATTTTTTCGAATATCTTTTTATTCTCTAACAGGTACATTTTGGGAATCGAAGTAAATATGCAAGGTAGAGTGTTTCACAAAAATGGCCACTGTTGCAAAGTCACTCATGATTTTTTTGTGTTTAACGGGGCAGGTTCTGCATGTAACGCCAGTGGACACAATGGGTAACACACAAAACCTGGAATGAGACTGAGATTCATGAAAAATCCGCATGTCTGGATTAGAAAAAAACACTAGGATTGACATATTTACCACAGTGTCTTCATTTATAACAGTATATGAGATGTTTGAATGTATTATTTTTATTCAGTTGTTTTATTTGGTATTGGTTTATTGTTCTTATTTGTTGTTTTTAATTGTACAGCTTTTAATGTTTTAATCTATTCTTGTATTTTATTCTTTCATTTAGGTTTTATCTATTATTCTGTATTTTTATCTTTTTTAAAAATTATTATTTTATTTCTACAATTGTTCTATGTCTTTTAATCTATTCTGGTATTTTACTCCGTCATTTTGGTTTTTATTAATTTTTTTGTACAGCACTTTGGTCCACTGTGGTTATTTTAAAGTACTTTACAAATGAAGTTGGATTGGTATATAAGACCATTTACAGCCATGTGGTCCAGATCAAATGCACTGACACCTAGGTAGCTTTTCATGTCCCAATTTTGGTCCTATTTTTGGCTCCAATATTTTATTAGAAATTCATTAATTCTGGGATGGCTCAGAGCAAGAGTATATTTTTTTTGCATTTATCTGAGGTCATCATTTGGTACATCCTGGGGGGAAATATGTCTAAATTTCTCTTTTATTATTGGGTCTAAAAAGCTGGCAAAATGCCAGGTACCAAAATAATCCCAGTTTCATGGAAAGACCCAAATACTAAATTTCTTAATTTTCTCTTTATGTTTCATTTTTGGTTAAAAAAAAAAAAAAAAGAAAAAGAAAAAAAACATTTTTATAGAAGGCAATACTTGGCCTCCTGCTTTTCTACATTTGTACATTAACTGTGAAGAGACATTCTGATACTTATTCTCTCTGTACAAATGATCATGAATTACTTTCAGTTCCATACGCCCGTACAGAACTGGGTCAAAAGGCTTTTGTTTACTTCACACCTTATACATGGAATCATCTGTAGAAAAACTAGAAACTGAGTTGAATTCTTTAAGCATTTTTAAGTCCAAACTGAGAAACTGACACTTACACTTACTTTTCTTAATCTGCTTGTAAATGTTATTTTTACTAATTATTTATTCTCAAATGTGTCTGTTATATGTGTTTTAATGGTGTAATCTTGTAAATGTGTGTTATATTTGCTGCTGCGTTTCTTGGCCAGGTCTCCCTTCTAAACGAGGTTCTTAATCTCAATGGGATTTTTCTCGGTTAAATAAAAAAATAATTAAAAGATTCACTCATTTGTGGCTTTTCTCTTCACTTACTTGTAGTATGTAGGAGCTGTTAACTGTGAAATTTCCCCACAGTGGAATAACTAAAGTCTTATCTTATCTTATCTTATCTTATCTTATCTTATCTTATCTTATCTTATCTTACCTCACCTCACCTCACCTCACCTCACCTCACCTCACCTTATCTTGTTGAGTTTCATTATTATTATTATTATTATTATTATTAGTAGTAGTAGTAGTAGTAGTAGTAGTAGTAGTAGTAGTAGTAGGAATATTTTCTGTTTGTTTTTTTTTTTTGCATTATCTTTATGCATGCATATTTTCTTGCCCTTCATCATTCATTACATGCATTTCCCAGCTGTGGAATTGTTAAGTTTCATCTTATCTTATTTACAGTTTAGTATCCAGGCTCCAGGATCATCACTTTCACAGATCTTTTATGTACAGGTATTGAAGCCGTTTAAGGAAACCACAATCATGACTTTTTAAGACATTTTTCAAGGCGTCTTTGATCAATTTTAAGGATATTTAAAGCCTTAATTTTTGACAACGAAGTCTCCTCAAGACTTTTCAAGGATGTGTGGACACCCTGTGATGAGTGATGAATAAATAACTCCCCCCTGGAGCCTACAGATGGATGCTGGGGGAGGGGGGGGGTTAAAGAGATTTTAAGCAGTGTGCCAGAGGGAGAGCTGGGTAATTCTGTCAGTTTAACTGTTCTGCCAAATTGGAGGGTGTGGTTAATGTGTGGAGAGGCGTGTCCTGGTCTGAACTGGTGCACAGGCATCACTTCAGTGTTTTTCTGGTCTAACTCTGCTTGGATGACCGACACAGTGTGTGAAATAACGTCTAGGATTTGATAATGGAAAGGTCGAGGTTTGGTTCGGGTCAGGAAAAGATCATGGCTAAGGAAAAAATCATATTGGTACAAAATAGACACATTCATTTTTGGTTGGAATGGGACATTTATCTTATATGCATTTGGAATTTGTCGCTACACAGGAAAAATTACTGAGCATTTTTTCCAGAGTCAAAATTATTTTCCTTAGAAAGAATAAATGTAGCTCTATATTCAGTAAATTTGGCTCTACATTGAGTTTAAAGAGCTCTATCCAACAAGTAACTTTAACTCTTTTTGGAGAGGGACCAAATGTTATCTGAGTAGAGTCACATTTTCTTCAATTTGAGTAAATTTTACTCAGGCAAATTCTATTCTATTCTATTCTATTCTATTCTATTCTATTCTATTCTATTCTATTCTATTCTATTCTATTCTAGTCTAGTCTATTCTATTCTATTCTATTCTAGTCTAGTCTATTCTAATATATTCTTGTATATTCTGCTCTATTCTATTGTAATATATTCTCTTCTTTTCTGTTCTATCTATTCTTACATATTCTATTCTATTCTATTCTATTCTATTCTAGTCTAGTCTAGTCTAGTATATTCTAGTATATTCTGCTCTATTCTATTGTAATATATTCTATTCTCTTCTGTCCTATGTATTCTAATATATTCTGTTCTATTCTATTCTATTCTATTCTATTCTATTCTATTCTATTCTATTCTAGTATATTCTAGTATATTCTGCTCTACTCTATTCTATTCTATTGTAATATATTCTATTCTCTTCTGTTCTATCTATTCTAATATATTCTGTTCTATTCTATTCTAGTATATTCTGCTCTATTCTATTGCAATATATTCTATTCTATTCTATTCTATTCTATTCTATTATATTCTGCTCTATTCTATTGTAATATATTCTATTCTATTCTGTTCTATTCTATTCTATTCTATTCTATTCTATTCTATTCTATTCTAGTATATTCTGCTCTATTCTATTCTATTCTTTTCTATTCTATTCTATTCTGCTCTATTCTATTGTAATATATTCTATTCTATTCTATTCTAGTATATTCTGCTCTATTCTGTTCTATTCTATTCTAGTATATTCTATTCTATTCTAGTATATTCTATTCTAGTATATTCTGCTCTATTCTATTGTATTCTATTGTATTCTATTCTATTCTAGTATATTCTATTCTAATCTATTCTATTGTATTCTATTCTATTCTAGTATATTCTGCTCTATTCTATTCTATTCTATTCTATTCTATTCTATTCTATTCTATTCTATTCTAGTATATTCTAGTATATTCTAGTATATTCTATTGTAATATATTTGTAACCCACATGGTTACTAAACCAATATATGTGATTTGATTGTAATACCTCAGCCCCACCACAAGGTGGCACATTAGCCCTGTGTAGTGATTTTTGAATGTGACCTCAGTGTGTGCGAGCGCCATCTTAGAGCGAGATACTGACAGAGCACATGCGTTAGGAACAAGCTGACAAACCGGGGTGTGTAACATGACGGAAACCATGTAAATCATCGAATAATCTTCACGCAGCGTCTTGATAGGTCTTTTGTTATTAGGAGAAGCCGTGTGCATGTGCATAAGAGAGAGAGAGAGAGAGAAAGAAAATGCTACATGCTAGAGAATAAGCCTGGTGGTTAGCTTTCTGATATTAGCTTGTTGTGTGGGAAAATTCCTGTTCATAGAAGTATATACATAAGACCAGTCGGAGTCCCAGATATGTTTCCTGAAATGTTTTTTTCCAATGTGTTAAACCCACCGTGGTACCAGCTGTATCATTGTGAACTTCGAAGAGTACCTTTAGAAAGATCGCTAACCGAGCTAGCGGGAAGCTAACATTAATCGAGGTTAGCACTGCTAGGCTAATTTAGGTATTGCCAGCAATACGAATTCAAATGGTGTGGCTTGTTAATCTAAAATGCCACTATTGTAACATATGAGAGAGACAGAGACCGCATATGATGCATAATTGTGCGGATATGATGCCAGTTATGATAGAGGAAGTGTTTGTTGATAAATGTAATGGGCATAATGTGTTTTACTGCAATGAAGATGTGAAAATATTCATGTTGATTAAAAAGAAGAGTTAAAAAGATATACAATCTATGGTTTAAAAGATAAATATTGATTTGTAGAGCTGTTTTAAAATATAAATAATGCTTTATTAAAATAAATAAGTGCATTTATATCAAGATATAAGTTCATGATAGGTCATTGTCATGATTGAAATTTTTAAGTTGTACTGTAAATCTCATTTACAATGCTTTGATTGCTGTATCCTGTATCTCGGTATTGAGTGGAATAGAGTGAGAAGTGGAAATAGAAAGATGTCATGATTTGAATAGAGAGTAATGGTTATTTGTTCTGCACTCTATGTGTAGACTGGTTTTTCGTTTTGCCGGATTAGGACCTGATTCAGATTCCGAACCGAGGTGGATCGGTGGCGAGCCAGGAAGGACGAATGACTCAGACTGAACGGTGCATCGTCTGGCCAACTGTGGGATCCACTCTGAGGAACTAAAGAGATCATTTCACTTCACTTGTGATACAGATAAGAACATACACAAAATCTACCTGGGTAGTACGAGGGCCGTTCAATAAGTTCATGGCCTCACCCAGAACAGAACAACACAGACTGATAATTTATATTTTATTTTTCAACATAATCTCCATTTACAGCAATGCACTTGGTCCATTGATGTTCAAGCATCACTATCCCATCACGAAAGAATGTAACATCCTGTATTATAACAATCAGTATTTCTGGGTGAGGACATGAACTTATTGAACAGCCCTCATAACCATTTGAACGGAACATTACACACACAAGACACAGAACTGAACTGAGCACTTACCTTCTAAGAAAGAAGGAGGGAGGGACAATTTTTTAAAAACTTTTATTTATTTTATTTTATTATTTTTCAATTCTTTTGGGAAGAGCTCTATTTTATTTTGTTGGTTTTTTTTTTTTTTTTTTTTGGTACCTTTATTTTCATGCATTGCAAAGTATTATTGTTGTGGCAAAAAATTGTCAACTGTTAACTTCATGGTATCGTTGCGTGACTATTACCAGTTTTCCGAACCTAGAGAGAATGCATGTGTTGTAGTGTGTTCTTCCGATCAGGCTACAGGCGCTACATATTCTATTCTATTCTATTCTATTCTATTCTATTCTATTCTATTCTATTCTATTCTATTCTAATAAATTCTATTCTCTTCTGTTCTAATATATTCTATTTTGTTCTAATATATTCTATTCTATTCTACTCTGTTCTGTTCTATTCGATTCTACCAGATGTTTCTTCTTATATTAATGCCAATTCCAAACTTTCTTTTAAATCGTCATTGTATCCCTATTGCTCCTTCAAACACCATAACTGAACAATTTTAAGTGAAATAGTGGGGAAAACGACACGGATTTGAATGACAAAGTTAGTAACCATAACTACAACAGATCAACTAATCGGCTTTTATCTGCTTGTGAGAATGGCGACCAACCGAAGGTGACTTCTCACAGATGTGGCAAGAAAATGAGCCAACATTTATACCATCCATCAGGGCTGTTTTAAAGAATGAGTCTAGTCTGTGGATGGAGGTAAAGGCCACATTTTGGTTCAGTAGTCAACAAAAGACAGCGAAGTTGCTGCTGCGTGGAATTCCCATTCCCACAATGCACTTTGCGACAAAATTCCCGAAAAGGCTAGACTGACGTTTGGGTTTCTTATGTAAACAAGGAGACTGTGTTTATGCTGGAGTCATCTTCAAAGTTGTTCACTGTGAGGGAAGTGATTCAGGTGCATAAGCACGAAAAGACGAATGGATCAGAGATAATTAGGCTATCAGTGGGGTTTAACAAATTTGAAAATAAAAAAAAAAAGTGATGAAAGTCATCCGCTGCTTTAATATTTAATGGAAGATTTTTCTTCCTAAGAGAGACGTGAAGAAAGTAGATGATTAGTTGTGGTATAAAATTATTATTTAGTCAAAGCATGACAAATATTTTAGAAATTTAGAGGTAGAACATTAAAATCATAGTCATGAATAAAAAAAAAAATAAAAAATTGACGTTGAGAGAAATTAAGTAAAAACCATCTCTAAGGCATTTTGGCAGCAAATATAACAATTTCACCCTTTGATGCATGAATTATGAGGACCTTAGTCAAGATTTTTTGCCCGTTTTGTTTTTAATCCTCTTTAGGCATGAAAACCACACCATACCAATACCATACCCATACCATACCAATACCATATCATACCATGCCATGCCATACCAACTTTATTTATAAAGCACTTTAAGAACTTTACAGCTGGCCAAAGTACCGTACACGAATCATAAAACAACAAAATAAATAAGTGAAAACAGTGATAACACAGGGTGCAAAGTGGGTTAAGAACAACAAAGTACAACCATTATAAAAACAAAGAAAAAATTAAAATCTGATAAAAACAGCATAGGAAATAAATAAAAAAAAAACAATAAAAAACAATATGATTGAAATTTTTTATCAACCTGTTTTTTATGGAGTTACAAAAATGTCCGCTCAGCTGTACACCATGCAACAAACATGTACTTAAAACACAATATCAGAAAGTGATATACTGTGTGACAACTATGATTTTTGATTTTTTTTTTAAATGCAGCTAATCTGATGTTCTCTCATATTGTAACATACTCTAATACTAGTTATTACTCACTCCATGGGGAGAATATGAAAAAAACAAAACAAAAACCTTTTTGTTTAAGAAAACGGCTAATTGTTCCCTCTGTCACAGCAGATTAATGTGAACAACTGATGTGTGGATTTGTGACTGGTATTATTTGTTACGGGTATTATTTGTGCGAACGTGGTACACGATATTTTGTTCATGCTTTCTTTTCTTATATTCATCATTTCATAGGTCTTATGTATTTCATTGTTTTTTTTTTTTTTGTTTTTTTTTTCTTTGTCTCTCTCTCTTCTGCCCAGTTTACTCAGTTCTGGTTGTAGTTATTGTTACCATTATAATTATCACCATGGCTGTTACTGTTTGTGTTGCTGATGCAGATCAGGTTTATCAAGAACAGTAAAGTTACAGTAATGGTATGAATTGCAGCGTATTATGGGATGATGCAGAAGTGTCCACTGTGTTGGCTGATACGGAACTAAAACAACAAAACCCATGAATATACAAGAGAACAGCTGGAGAATAATTGTCCACTGGAGTGACCACTATGCATGAAAGGGTTAAACCAAACTAACCAATGAAATGTAATGATATTTATCCCAAAATAAAACTATATCAGTCCCTCCAGGATTTTGTGGGATTTTTTTTTTTTTTATTATTATTGTGACCTAAAATGCCTGATTTTGCGGCAGCTTTTCCAAAAAAATTGCGGTGAAAGTTGCGATGATTTGAGGCTTCTTTTACTAAAATCACAGGAACATGGGCAATTGCAAATTACCTAGAACAGTCTTTTTTGAGTTTTTAGCCTTAAAAAGCACCAGGAAGCAATGATTTTAAACAAAACAGGCTTTTTTTTCATTCATTCATTTATTTGTTTTGAGCAGAAGAAAAATTTAAACATTTTTTTTGTGTACAAGGAACTAATATCAGAGCAAGAGAAAGATGATCAAGACAAAATAACAATTGCCATGTACACTAGGAATAACAAAATAAATTCAGTATGTACTGCTCAAAAAGGAGTGGGAAGAAGAAAACTCATTAAATCCCACCCCCATCTCACATTTATACAATACAACACATGACTTTTGCTTCCTTAATGATATAGTAGTATATTTAGGGTTAGGGTTAGATGGGTTACATGCTCACACACAGACACACATGCACACACAGGGACACACATACACACATGCACACACAGAGACACACATGCACACAGGGCAGCCAAACTTGGGTTGCTTTCTATCTAACACATAAGAGTAAACATTAATATTAACACCAAGTTTAATAACTATTTTCATTTTTGAACTTGTTTTTTAACTCCACACACAGACTTGCGCTCGCACTCCCTCACGCACACACGCACACAATCCACAGAAAGGAAAGCGTGCCTCCACAGGTTCTTTCTTCTTCTCTTCTATTGCCTTATAGAGTAGATCTGCGCTAACCTTGACCCTTTCAGCTCCTGCTGTTGTTCTGGATCCAACAGCCTCTGTCATTGGGACTTGTCTCGTCTTTCCTCTTCTAGTTTCAGCCGTTCTCTTTGCATGTTTTGCGGTTGAAAAGTGTCTGTGGAGCGACCACTTTCATTCGTGTTCCACCACAATATTGCAGGCGGTGCAGAACAGTATACTTCCGCTTTTGTGTAACACATCTGGAAACTGACTTGCATGAACTTTGGCAGTGAGATTTGATGGGAAATGTGAGCGTTTTGAATCGCACATGTCTGCATCTTCTCAACTGTCAACAAGGAAGTGAACATGATGACATGCATGTCACGTAGACAGGGGTGGGCGAAAGGGGGCTAAGGTGATTAGTCAAATTTGCGGAAAATTCGCGGTGATTGGACAAAATTGCAGAATTCGCGGTGATAGTTGCAATCGCAACATCGCAAATTCCTGGAGGGACTGCTATATTTTGACATTTCTCATTATTGTTTTGTATCCCAGACCCCTGTTAGAAAAGAAACACCTGACTTCAACATGTCCCAATACTTTTGTCTATTTGTGTGTGACTTAGGCAGTTATGCTCTGAGGCTAATGAATTGCTGCTGTGTTGAAGTTCTGCTTGTTCATCCTCTATTATACAGTCTGATTTATATGCTGATGCTTTACAATGAGTGTGTCTGTGACGATATCAGGAATGAAAACTCTTTCGCTGCTCTGTCACAACAGAGATGTGCAAAAGCAGACAAAGAGGCATATCTTATCCTTGGAAAAAAAACAAAAGAAAAAAGAAAGAAAAAAAAGACCTTTGTGACCTTTCAAAGCTTCACATCTTCACAAACTTGCATTGAATACACATTATTCCCACTTTTATCCGCTGAATCAAACACTGATGCATGTCTTTATTTTCAACTAAACATAAAAGTGGTTCAGACCCGTTAAATTCATGGGTATCTAAAGTTTGTCTGACCACCCTCATATCCCATTACTGTTGGAGGGTTCAGCTGCTTTTGTCTCATATCATAAAACCACAGCTCTAGTGTTCCAACAGCAGCTGAGTGCAGTGATGCATCGGGTTGATGTGGCCTCTCACTCTCTGTTCCAACACTATAATAGATGAGCTTGTTTAAACTGTGTGAGTTTATACACATTGCATTAGTGAGACGGCGCACGGTGTTGTGTTTGCACAGCAGACATCAATAAATATGGAATGAAAAAACAGAAGGGGACTCATTTTAGTCTCACTTTGCAGAGCTGAAGAAATAATTGATGTGCCTGATTTGAGGGAAAATTATTTATCTGAGCGAAAGGAAGACAAATTTGTTTTGCTAAACAAAGGATAGACGACGGTGGGATGGAACTTACGAGAGGGTTTTCTCCAGACGTCCTCCTGTAGAACCGATGATTTCTCCGAGGGTACAAAAGGTCTGGCCCAGAAAGTCCTTCAAGGGGAAAAGGAAGAAGAATTAACCCTTTACAGGACATTCAACCTTAGGAGGACACAACAAGACTTTATTACTTTTGTGATATTTTTCAAAATTTTTTATTGTTATGTAGGGATGTCCGATATTGGCTTTTTTGCCAAAAACCGATATGCTGATATTGTCCAACGCTTAATTTCCGATTCCAATATCTACCGATAGCGCTGCCGATATATGTGGGATATTAAACAAATTTCAGGTAACATCACATATCTCCTGTCATGGAATTAACACATCATGCCTAATTTTATTGTGATGCCCCATTGGATGCATTCTCAAATGCAACAAGGCTTTCAAAATGTAAACACTGTCTGTGCAAAGAATACATACTTCAACTTAAGTTGTGGAAAAAATGCCATATTTATTTATTTTCTCTCCCTCCCTCCATGAGTCTATTACAGTGTGGCAACTCTACCGTACAGTTTTGAAAACTGCACATTTCTTTCAGCTACAAACAATGCTTCGTTTATGTGTCGGTAAATGCCGGCGAAATCAAGGCATTATTTTATTGGTTTTAATGATAGGCAAAAAAAACGATAATGATATTCACTGATATTACATTTTTATGCAAATATCGGACCGATAATATTGGTGGGCTGATATTATTGGACATCCCTATTGTTACGTAGAAAATCAAGGTCAATGAAGTTACCATATTTGGTTCCTGACCAGTAAGTGGCAATAAATAAATAAAAAATCCAAGAAGTAAATATAAATAATAAAACAAAAACACATGTAAGGTGAAAGGAAAATGGGTTTAACCCTTAAGTTGGCCATACACTGCGATTTTAGAGACGATTTCTCCCTCGTGCGACTCTTCCTGGGATGGGGCCAGATGTGCCTCTAATCGTGTGTCGTGCTTTGTGCAGTGTACATGGAGTAAGGAGAAGCAATTAACACCTCACGACCAGCAATCGTGTGTTCGCAAGGAAAACGGAGCTGTTTGAAATCCTGCTTGCTCCTCGTGAGGGTATCGCACTGTCAAAGCAGTGCCACGAGCCCATGTGCCTCAAATTCTCACACTGTGCATGCGCAAACACAGAAGCGTACAGTAGCATACAAGCTAACAGTAGCTGGCTATTGGCCTAGTGCAGTTTAGCTTTTGCAGCTTCCCTCTAGTTCCCTTTGCTGTAGGATTGACAGCCCATACTGTCCACGTCCTGACAACCAATTCCTGCACCAAACACGTCGTCATCTTTTCTTCTTTTTTGATTCCCCGCAGATAATGGCACATATTGCCAAAGCAGCTCGTTGGTTTCTGTTTAGCACTACCATTAGTGACTCACGCTAGTACACAATCGTCTATGCACTTTTATGGATTCCTTGGTATTATAACGTTGTATTTCACTTGAACGTGTGGTGCGTCCTCTGGTGTATGGTCCTACAGTGTGAGCAGTCAGGTCGCATACGAGCATCGGCCCGTACAGTGTGAGAACATGACTCATGAGCCTGACTTTACGATTGATTCGCAGAGTTTGAGATGGAGCTGTGTGCAACGATCGAAATAATCGCACAGTGTACGGCTGCCTTTAGGGGTCCACGGTTACGGCCCTGTGACTGAATCACATGACATTTTCGACATGTCGTAGCTTCAGAAGTAGTTCACGTAGACCACTGGGGGACAACTGCGTTCAAAAGTGCGGACTGGAAACACTCCCCCACTTCTTATTTGATATTGATAGAGCAAATACAAGTGGAGTTTGAACTGTGAGCAAACAAACGTGAGTCAAAGTATTAAAATGAGGTGGGACAGGCATTATATTTCTTATATATCGACGTCATTTTTTGTCCTTTTTATTAGCTTACCGCCTGATAGGCCATAAGCTATTGTTGTCTGTTACAAAACTTTCAATCGTCCTCTTCTCCGAAACTACAATTCCGATTGATTTCAAACTTGGTGTACAGCTTCTTTATAATGATGTCAACAAAAGGTAGTGAAATTATTTGGATCCGGATCTGATTCTGGATTTGGTGCAACTTTGAAAAATTTCCCCATTATAAGAGATAGGAAGTGGATTGATGCAATAATTCAGTAAATATAAATGATATCCAGTGTAAATTTCTACAGTCCAGCCCTGATGGGGAGATGACCAAAACATAATGGTCACTAACTGATCAGGATCTTCTTCTGGATCCGGGAACTTACGGAAAATTTAACATGGGCTGTTATGGGGGAAAAATTTCAATCGTCTTCTTCTCCGAAACTCCAGTTCTGATTGACTTCAAACTTGGTATACAGCTTCTTTATGATTATGTCAACACAAGGTATTGACATTATTTCGATCTGGATCTGATTCTGGATTTGGTGCGACTTTGGAAAAATTCCCCCATTATAAGAGATAGTAAGTGGATTGATCCAATAAATCAGTATCAATGATATCAAGTTGGAATTTGAATTTTTTACAGATCTGATTGGAATATGACCAAAACATGGGCTATTTCTGTAATATAATAAATACACATAACTGGGTGATAATAAATGGCATCTGGATACATTTCCCAAAGCTTTTAATTTGGCCGGTAAGCTACAGGGCCATTGGTCCTAATTTTTTTTTAAATGGCATAGCAGAGAAAACGGCTATGTAAAAATGTTGCATGTTTTTATGTCAAATATTTGAGTATAGTTTTCATTTATTACAATTTTGATTTTATATACCTAATATTTGGAACCAGTATTCACTTTTAAAGTCTTTGAAAAGGTTTGTTAAGCATCTTTGTGTTATTTATGCAATAAATTATATAAATTTTTCAAATCGGATTTTATTTATTTTTTGTGTGTTTTTTGGCCTTTTGTATTGATATAGTAGGTTAAAATGAAAAAACAATAGGCAGATGAGATAGATGAAGTTGTACTGAAAAAAAAGATACCAAACATGGGTGTAGTAAACATTTCTGTATATAGTATATAAAGGCAAAATCAAAAGTACTCAACGGCCAAAATAGGCTCAGATTCCTAAGGGTTAAAAACATTAGAACATCCCTTTTAGAACATTAGACCAACATCAGTGCTGATCCAGACCCCTGTCCACATCCACATGACCACTTTGAACATCATTCCTTACATTAGTACCATTACTTCATGGTACCTAACAAAGCAGGTCCATTCACTGTTCATGCAAAGGTGGACCTTACAGACCCTGGAGACCACATTGGACTTCAGATTGTTGACTCACTGTCCTCACTGGAACTGTTACTGTCACTGTCTTGTAATGTGTGCCGAAATGACCAAAAATAGTCAAAAAGGGTTAAGAGCAAGACGGAATCAGGAGATACTAAGGGTAAAAGTACCAGCAGAAAATAATCTATTCTACTGGCAGATACTCCATGCAGATATGATGTAAATTCCTTCTTAATTTTACAAGAACATACAAATTTCAACAGTGTACTCAGAGATTCCTGTTTATTTCGAGGCTCATACTTCTTCCAGTGGAGCTGCACTGTTCAGCTGGAACCAGCCCATTAAAATGCATGAACCTTAAACAAAAGAACTGCACCTTTCCACACATCTTAACAGCTCACGGTGGAAAATGCTTGTGTGCGTATGTGAAGTTTGTGCTGGTTAACGTCTATGGCGAGACCTCCTGGGTTTTACAGCGCTTCTCTTCTGGTTTTCTGTTGCAGCGACAGTGTGCGACACTATCTTCCCTTAACTCGGAAACGCAGTCGGTGAATGTCAAGAACCCAGCGTCTCCCAGAACAGACTGTAGAGTCAGCAACACATACATTCACTGCACAACGGTCAGGATTCTTTTAATGGTTTTTCAACTTCATATTTTTAGTCCCGATCATAACTGAAATCAGCCCGTTTCCTTCACAAGATTAACATTAACATATCGTTAGCTTCATAGGATAACTGCCTCAGTCAGGGGTGTCCAGTCCTGGTCCTCGAGGGTCAGTATCCTGCATGTTTTGGATAATTCCCTCTTCCAGTCCACCTGACGGTCATTATCAGACTTCTGCAGAGTGTGATGATAGGCTCATCATGTGAATCAGGTGTGTTGGAAGAGGAATACATCTAAAACACAGGTGTCAATCATGTGGCCCGGTGACCAAATCCGGCCCACCAAAGGGTCCTATGCGGCCTGTGGGATGAATTTGTGAAATGCAAAAATTTAACTTAAGATATTAACAATCATTTTAAGTTTAGGAGCCAAATTCAGCCCAATTCAATCTTAAATGGGTCAGAATAGTAAAATAATATCATAATAACCTATAAATAATGACAACTCCAAATTTTTCTCTTTGTTTTAGGTAAAAAAGTGTTTAATTACATGAAAAAGTTTACATTTACAAACAGTCCTTGCCTGAACAAATATGAACGATATGAAATGTTTTAAGACAAGTAAGAGCAATTTTTTTTTTTTTTTTTTTTTTTACATAATATTATGTCTGTTATAAAACATTTTGTGCCTTTGTAGATTGTGGAGGCATAATATTGTTACAATTGCACTTTTTTTTTCTTAATAAATTTTAGTTTGTTCATGGTTGTTCATGTTTTTCACATTTTCTGTAAAGGATAGTTTGTAAATGCAAACATTTTCTTGATGTAATTTTACTTTTTTCACTTTAAAACATAGTGAAAAAATTGGAGTTGTTGTATTTATTTTTTACCTCCGCCAAGGAGGTTATGTTTTTGCCAGGGTTTGTTTGTTTGTCTGTCTGTTTGTTTGTTTGTTTGTCTGTCCGTTAGTGTGCAACATAACTCAAAAAGTTATGGACAGATTTGGATGAAATTTTCAGGGTTTGTTGGAAATGGGATAAGGAAGAAATGATTAAATTTTGGTGGTGATCGGGGGGGGGGGGGGGGGGGGGGGGGCACGGATCGTTAGTGTGCAACATAAGTCAAAAAGTTATGGACAGATTTTGAAGAAATTTTCAGGGTTTGTTGGAAGTGGGATAAGGAAGAAATGATTAAATTTTGGTGGTGATCGGGGGGGGGGGGGCCCACGGGGGGGGGCACTGATCAGCCTTGGCGGAGGTCTGCGCTCTCCGAGTGCTTCTAGTTTTAAATATATATTATGTTATTATTTTACTGGTTCCGGCCCTCTTCAGATCATATTGTGCTAAATGTGGCCCCTGAACTAAAATGAGTTTGACACCCCTGATCCAAAACATGCAGGATACCGGCCCTCGAGGACCAGGATTGGACATCCCTGGAATAAGTCATTCACTATATGGACAAAAGTATGTGGACAGGTTGAATTCGGGTGTTTCTTCTCTAACAGGGGTCTAGGATACAAAACAATAATGACAAATGTTATAATATAGGAAATTAACTAATTAACTAGAGGTCGATCGATATGGGTTTTTCTAAGACCGATGCCGAGTTCTAAAAATTTGGTTAGCCAATAGCCAATATCTACAGACCATTTTTGAGGTCGATATTTAAGGCCAATTTTTTTTTTTCTTTTTTTAAAGCACATTGACCATAAAATACAATTGAAACACTCAGAGAATTTAGATTTTTATGCAGCAATATAAATAAAATTATTAATAAATATATACATAGTTCTCTTTTAACATTTATTGAACTTCAAGTGCTGCCCACACACAGGTGCCTGATCAAATATCTTTGAATATTTTCACAATTGAGCAAATATCAGCTTTCAAAAAAAAATTAAGACTGATGGCATACATATATATATATCGTTCCAACGGGTCGTTCCACGTTGGTGGAACGCTCTACCAAGTGCTACAAGAACAGAGTCATCCCTGCCTATCTTCAAGAAGCTCCTGAAGACCCAGCTCTTCCGAGAGCACCTCCTGTCCTAGCACTTTCAAACATTCCATTTTAAATATTCTAATAAGGTTTTTCCCAGGACAACCACAGATTCTTTCACGATTATCTCTGGACCTGCTGCGGTGGTCCGGCCTCTTCCCTGCCCTCATCATCACCACTCACTTATCCTCAACCGCCTCCATGTGTCTCCCCCTACTCCCCCCTTCTCCCCCTCTCCCCCAGTCCCTATCTCTATCGCTCTCTCTTTTTCCCCTTCTCTACTCTCTCTCTTTAACCCCAACTGGTCAAGGCAGACGGCCATCCTCCAGGAGTCTGGGTCTGCTCGAGGTTTCTGCCTGTTAAAGGGAAGTTTTTCCTCGCCACTGTCACCAGTCACAAGTGTTTGCTCCTGGAGGATTCTGTTGGGTTTCTGTAGAATTGACTTAGAGTCTGGTTTTGACCAACTCTATATATAAAATGTCAAGAGATAACTTTCTTGTGATCTGGCGCTATATAAATAAAATTTGATTGATTGAGTGATTTAATTGGTTTTCCCCTGTAAGTCGCTTTGGAAAAAAGCGTCTGCCAAATGCGTAAACATATATACATATATATATATATATATATATATAGGGGTTGGACAAAATAATGGAAACACCTTCACCTCAAGATGATAATGCCCCAGTCCATACAGCTAGAATTGTTAAAGAATGGCATGAGGAACATTCTAATGAAGTTGAGCATCTCGTATGGCCGGCACAGTCCCCAGACCTCAACATTATTGAGCATTTATGGTCAGTTTTAGAGATTCAAGTAAGACGTCGATTTCCACCGCCATCGTCTCTAAAAGTTGGAGGGTATTCTAACTGAAGAATGGCTTAAAATTCCTTTGGAAACAATTCACAGGTTGTATGAATCAATACCTCGGAGAATTGAGGCTGTAATTGCCGCAAAAGGCGGACCTACACCATATTAAATTATATTTTGTTGATTCTTTAAGGTGTTTCCATTATTTTGTCCAACCCCTGTATATATGTAGGCCCAATATATATCGGTCGGCCAATATATCGATGTACCTCTAAAATCAACAGAAGTACAAACTGAAAAACAACCAACTAGTAGAACAAGGTTTTGAGATTAAATCAACAAAACGAATGATTAAACCTTGTGGATAAATTACATCAAGATTAATAAAGGTTGTCTGTTTTAAGGATGAAAGATAAGGACTTATAAACTAATGTTCACAGTATATGAAAGTACAGGGGTTGCAGGTTTTAAAAGCTGAACAATACTCTATCATTAGCCTCATAGCATAATTGCCTAAGTCATACACTATATGGACAAAAGTATTGTGACACATTGAATTCAGGTGTTTCTTTTCTAACAGTGGTCTGGGATACAAAACAATAATAACAAATGTCATAATATAGTTTAATATTGGGATAAATATCATTACATTTCATTGGTTAGTTTGGTTTAAATTGTTATCTTTGCTGCTAAAATGCCTTAGAAATGTTTTATACTTAATTTTTCTTAACATTGATTTTGCCTTTTTTTTAATCCATGTTTATCATTTTAAATGTTCTACCTCCATTCATTCATTCATTCATTCATTCATTATCTCAACCGTTTTATCCTCACTAGGGTCATGGGGGTCAGTGGAGCCTATCCCAGCTACTTATGGGCAAAGGTGTTCTACTTCTAAATTTCAAAAATGTTTTTCATGCTCTGACTGTAAATAATAATTTTCTACCACAACTAATCATCTACTTTCTTCAAATCTCACTGAGGAAGAAAAATCTCCCATTAAACTTTAAGGAAATATTGATGTTTATAAACTATATGTCATTATTTTTTTGTATCCCAGACCCCTGTTAGAAAAGAAACACCTGAATTCAATGTGTCCCAGTACTTTTATCTATATAGTGTATGACTATGAGGCTAAAGAGATGAGGATTTAGAAACATCTTTGTATTGATTTTGAGTATTTGTAGATACACTATAGATAGATGCAACATTTGGAGTCACATCTCATGGTATTTTGTAATTTTTAAAGTGGAGGTAACAGCTGCTCTGGTGGGTTTCATCAATACATGATCAAAGTGATTTATGTTGGAGCTTTGGGGGGGGGTA
Source organism: Sphaeramia orbicularis (assembly GCF_902148855.1). Lineage (NCBI taxonomy): Eukaryota > Metazoa > Chordata > Actinopteri > Kurtiformes > Apogonidae > Sphaeramia > Sphaeramia orbicularis. The sequence continues at coordinate 41,665,273 of NC_043963.1, read as the reverse complement.
GTTAGTTGATATTCTTCTTCTGGCTTTTCAGTACAGACTGATTGTATGAATCCAATTGGTTAATCTCATTCAAGGTTCCATATTTAGACGCTTCGCTGCTTTTTCCTGCTGCCGTTGCTTCACCTTCTCACTCTGGATCTGATGTAATGTTGTTGTTATTGATGCCTGTTCTCCTTAATGGGGGGGGGGACTTTGATTGCCCCACCCTTTTAAGACAACTGAAGGAAGTTTGTGTCGTATTTATTCCCATGGGAAAGGTGAATGTGATTTACAGATCTCAAATGGTTCTTTTCCCCTAAAGTAAAAATTAGATTGAACCCATTTTCCATTCTGAAATGACAATTACTTATTATTAGAACTTATTATTAGCTTGCACTGGCGGTGAAAAATAAATCATGAGAAAACTGACTTTATTTGAGGCCTGTCTCTGTCTCAGCAGCAAACTCACATTTTATCTACACTGTAAAAAAAAATCCTGTTGTTTTTACGGAAAAAAACTGGCAGCTGTGGTTTCCAGAACAATACTGTAAAAAAACACATCCAACTGTAAACATATTTACAGAGTAACATGTAGATTTAACACTGGATTTAACTGGTAAATGGACTACACTTATTTAGCACATTTTCTACACCTTCATGGTGTCCAAAGCACTTTCCAAGACCACCAGGTCCACCTGGGAACAATTCAGGGTTCAGTGTCTTCCATGGACACTTTGACATATGGACAGTCAGAGCCAGGATTTGAACCACCAACCCTTTGGTTATAGGACGAGCCGCTCTACCAACTCCACCAACCCATTAATTTACAAATTTAAAATGTTACATTGTTAAAATGTTTACTTTTTTTTTAAATAACTTTATTATATATGTATAAAAAAGCAAGTATGTCGTTATTTCAACATTATGGTCTTACAATTTAAACGGCACCACATTGTTTTTCACTTTACAGTTTTATTTTCTAAAAACAATAGAAACACATCATTTCTACATACAAATCTGGTTTTGTTCACATACTCTTCCTCTAAAAACTACAGCTATATTTGATTTAATCGTTAACACAAAAATCTTTTCAAATAAACAACTTTGCATTGTATTGTCACTTACAGTTTTTTTATGTTGCAATTTTACAACTTTTTGGTGTTAATTCTACAGTAATTTTTTACAGTGTAAAGGAAGTAAAAACAAAAATGAAGCTAATGAAATTAAGTTAAAATAGTGTTAAGGAACATTATGTACAAACCCATGTCTTCCAGGGGCAAAAGGAAGAACCATAGGAAATTAAAATGCCATTTGTTTCCACTTTTCAAATTTCAAGTGAAAACTAACAATGGTCTAATGGTGAGAAAAACAACGAAAAGCGACATTACATTGGCAAGACAACAATTCTAAGCAATTATCTGTAAGAACTGCAGTCCTTGTGTATTATTATTATTATTATTATTATTATTATTATTATTATTATTATTATAGTTTATTATTATTTAGACCCTGTTAGTCTACTTTCATTCATCTACACAATACTCTCAATCCTTTTTCAAATTAAAAAGACTCTAAATAAACCCTTTCACATCATTGACCCAATGTTCATTAGGGGTGTGCATTGGCAAGAATCTGGCAATACGATACTAATCACAATATTAGGGCCACGATATGATATATCACAATATATCACAACACCGTTAACAAGGCAATATATTTTGGTTTGGTTTGTTTCTTCTTCTAAGAGAATATTTCCTGGAAAATTTTAATTACACCAGAAATATGCATAAATACTAAACACATTTTTATTTGATCTGAACAGGATTTAATACATCATAAAACTTTCCTGTGTAAAAACATAATTGTGTTATTATTATTATTGCTATTATTACTATTATTATTATTATTAATAATAAATACATAAATAAAATTATGTTTACAGACATTACAGTTTAAGATCCTGCTCAAATGTTCATATTCTATTAGTTGCGAAAAGAATGCATAGTGCACAGTCCCTGAATCATTCAACATCATAACATTATTTTGTGCAATCCCAACAAAGAATTTAACATCTGCCTCTCTCAGACAGTAAAAAGTGCTTTTAGGATGATTGAAATAACCATTATTTAACAAAACAGTGTTATCAGTTTAAAAAACTACATGCATGACCTGCAGGATCTGTCATACCCGCAGCCAGACGCTAGTCTGGTTTTGTCTGTCTTTTATGTTTTGTTTGTCATTTCCTGTTTTATTTTGTTAAGTTTTCCCTCATGTGTCTTGTCCGTCGTCTTTACTTCCTGTTCCCCGTTCATCCTGACCTCTGTCCTGATTACCTGTCTCCGCCCTGATTTGCTCCACCTGTGTCTAGTTGTCTTCCCTCCCTTTTGTGTATTTAAACCCTGTCCTTTCCCCTTGTCAGTCGCCAGTTTGTAACTCTTGTAGTTCTTACCAGCGTCTTGACCTCGTTTGTTCGTTTTGTCTGCCTGTTGTGACCCTTTTTGGATTCCTCGGTTTTTTGCCTACTGCCTGCTCCCTGTCGGTTTTTGTCTGCCTCATTGGATTTCCTGGTTTCGATCTTCTCGCCCTGACTTTCTGGTACGTGAGTATTTGTCTAGCCCTTATGTCCTGTTGCCTGAGTGATAGCCTGCCTGTGCATGACCTGTTTCCGTCCCTGACCTCCCTTTGGTTTTCCCCAGTCGGGGAAAATACCCCAAACGCCGCTCGGGGAGACGGGCTGCCGCCCTCGAACCAGAGGACGAATCAGAGGAGGATATCTCCCACCTTTATCCTCAAGATTCTGTCATTATTATTATTCTTTCACCTGTTTGTGAATAATAAATCCTTTGAACCTTATTTTTGTGTCCGAGTTACTGCATTTGGATTCAGTGTTTGTACTAACCGCATTACAGGATCACAATTTTATCAATTATTTTAGTATACAAACAAAGCAAAATACCCATGTGACTACAGAAATAAAAGAAACACAAAAAAGAAAAAGAAAAACATGAACCTCCGCCACATCTCCAAATAAAAAATAAATAAATAAATACAAAAATAAATAAAATAAATACATAAAAAATAAATGAAAAATAAATACAAAGAAAAAAAAAGAAAAATATCAATACATTACTTTTTAATATCGATACAGTATCATGAAATTAAATATCGTGATATATTGCGGAACCGATATTTTCTTACACCCCCAGTGTTCAATGCATTGTCTTTACAAATGGAGGACCTTTAATTGGGCTTTCCGCAAACGAACTAGAACTGATCCATACGACTGAATCCAACATCTGCTGTTTTGACTGAAATATAGTTACTGGACACTAAATATAACCTTCTCCCACCATAAGAAAAACTAAACCACTGAACATTGAACTTTGAATAAATAGGGTTAACGCTGAAGATCAAATACTCAATTACAATTGTGCAAAGCTATAAAATCAAATGGGATGGCGATATAGTTTAATCTCATGTTATTGCTATGTCACTTTGAATTAAAGGCTTAATACGGGTTTAATTCCACCTTTTATAAATGTGCATTAAGTGAAGTAGGTTAAACTTGGGAAGCCCCGGTCGATACATTATTCAGGCCCTTATTCGCTGATTGATTATTTTAAAATGGGCCTCACACGGGAAAAAAAAAAAAAAACACAAGAAAAAAAAACCTGTTCCCATTTCAGTCTCTGATTTTCAGCTTTTACACCTTGGACATAAACGAGAACAGCATATTTACAAAAAAAAAAAAAAAGACCTGTGTGTGTGTGTGTGTGTGGTCCGTCCTGACACGAACAATCTGCTGTAGAATCACGACAACAGCTGCTTCCGCTTTGAAGTGGAGTTGTGAGACTTTTACTAAAGCCAGTGATCAAACGCAGAAACACAAAATGAACAACATCAACTACAGGGGGAAGGTTTTCTGGATGAGAGCTGCTGGGGTTTGTCCTTGATGTACAATGAGGAACACCAAAAGTAAATAAAATTACAGTCAATACAACACAGAAAAAAATAGCACCTTTAACAATGATGCCATAGAGTGGAAAATAAATGTAAATAAATGAAATAAATGGATGAGATTAAAGGACTTCATAATCACAAACATGATCTGCATACTCACCTTCTGCACTCCCGTGTGATTTGGTTTGTTGAGAGAAAAGAAATGAGAAGTTTTAAATACTGAATGAGACTCAATTATTTATGCTGAATCAAGAACCTGCAGCTGCACTCGCACACTATTAGCATCAGTACTATGAGAAATAATACAATAATACAAACACAGGATGGAAATGATCAGCACTAGGTGAAGGCTATCAGTAGAGTTTAACCAACTTACATGTTTGGAGATGTTACAGCTCCTGGAGTCCACATTGTACCTGTGAGAATCCAGTAGAGTACAAGTAAGGCTACGTTCAGGGACCATGAAATAAATATACTTTGACATACTGTAAAGATTCAAAGTGACAAAATGTGTTGACGGAGACTGACATTTTTCTTTTACTTTATTGTTGCACTTTTGGACTGTGTATCGCCTCTTGGGTATTTTTAACCTTGTAAAGCCTGAACCATTAAATCATTGACAGAAAATTCCAGTTCTTTGAAACTGGAGCCTTTATTGGTCCTTCTGAAAAACCCCCCAATTTTTATTTTTTTTTTTTTTTTTCAAATATAATTTTCCATGTATGATTTTCAATTTTGTATCATATTTGATACATCGGGTCTCAATACGCAAATATTATTATTTTTGAAAAAAGAAACAAAAAAATATACAGGGTGGGGAAGCAAAATTTACAATATTTTGAGGCAGGGGTTGAAAGACAGTGTATGACCAATTAGTTTATTAAAAGTCATGAGAATTGATTTGCCACAAGAAAATTGACATAATAGAAAATGTTTTTATTCTATGTGTTCTCCTTCTTTCTCAATAACTGCCTTCACACGCTTCCTGAAACTTGCGCAAGTGTTCCTCAAATATTCGGGTGACAACTTCTCCCATTCTTCTTTAATAGTATCTTCCAGACTTTCTCGTAATAGTTTTGCTATAGTCATTCTCTTCTTTACATTATAAACAGTCTTTATGGACACTCCAACTATTTTTGAAATCTCCTTTGGTGTGACGAGTGCATTCAGTAAATCACACACTCTTTGACGTTTGCTTTCCTGATTACTCATATGGGCAAAAGTTTCTGAAAAAGTATGGATAATAGTGTTAGGTATGATTATGACATCAATATATGTTTGGTTTCAAAACAATTGACGTAGTGCCTGCTGAGAAAAAACAACTAAATGTTCATTGTAAATTTTGCTTCCCCACCCTGTATGTATGTATGTATGTGGGTATATATATATATATATATATATATATATATATATATATATATATATATATATATATATATATATATATATGTCACAGTAGAGATTGAAATCCAGGAATCCAGGAATTTTAGTTTGTCCTAGGACAAACTACAAATACTATCTGTCCTAGTAGGATTAGGAATCCCACTGGATTTCAATCTCTACTGCGACATATATATAACACAAACATGTCTAACAAATTGGTAATTCCTTTCAAAATTGTCAAAGTTCTTCCTCCTTCCTCATTAATGACAGTCTTGTAGTGTCACTGGAAAGGCCTCTGGTGAACGAATTCCACCAGATTATCTGTGTATTGCATGTATCTAATTGTATACATCAGGTTTTTGAAGGAAAAAAAATCACACTGATCATGTAGAGGGCTTCAAAACTCACGTATCAAATATACTTTCAGCATTATAGGGTTAAAAATGTTTTATTGCCAAGTGTGTGCTAGCTCATGTTTGTGAACGATGTATATGTAACATTAGAGATTTATTGATGGCGTACATGTTAGCCAAAAATAAAGCCTTTAAAAGTGAGTTACTGTGTAGACCAGGGGTGTCAAACTCATTTTAGTTCAGGGGCCACATTCAGCTAAATTTGATATGAAGGGGACCAGACCAGTAAAATAATAACATAATAATATATAAATAATGTCGACTCCAAAGTTTTCTCTATGTTTTAGAGCGAAAAAAGTAAATTTATATTATGAAAAGGTTTACATCTACAAACTATCTTTTCAAAAGATGTGAATAACATGAACAAACTGAAAAAATAAGTGTCATTTTAACAGTTTTCGGCCTCAGTTTATCATTTACACATGTACATTATAACTTACAGATCACAGTGGATCTACAAATACACAAAACATTTAATAACAGGCAGAATCTTCTTAAAATTGTACTTACTTCTCTTAAGACATTTCAGGTTGTTCATATTTGTTCAGGTTATTCACATTTTTTGCGAAATTCTGCTTTGTTTTAGTGTAAATACATGAAAATATTTACATTTACAAGGAGAAAAAATTGGAGTTGTCATTATTTATAGGTTATTATGATAGTATTTTACTGGTCTGACCCACTTGAGATTGAATTGGTCTGAATGTGGAACCTGACCTAAAAGGATAGTTAATATCTTAGTGTAATTTTTGCATTTCACAAATTCATCCCAAGGGGCGGACTGGACCCTTTGGCGGGCCGGATTTGGCCCCCTGGCCGCATGTTTGACACCTATGGTGTAGACAATATGTTTAATCATGGGTCAAGTCAGGCTGTGGGTCTAATGTACACGGGTATGGGTGGGTGTGGATTGGATAGGGAAAAAAATGCGAGTAGCGGGTCATGGTAATCGTGGTTGTGGTAATCAGCTTTGCAGGTACGGGTGGGTGCTGGTTTGGAAAAGTGGATCCATGCAGGACTCTGCCTCCTCCTCCTCCTCCTCCTCCTCCTCCTTCAGAGTCTGTCCCTAAAACCCCATAAACCCCTTAAACACAGTATTGTTTGTCTGGTCCATTACTCTGTCTTCTGCTTTGAGAAGCTACTTTCAGCAATTACTGGAGTTCAGTTCAGAGTCAGCGTCCATTCTAAACAGTCGAAGAGCTCAGCTGGCTGCTGCTCATCAGGAAATGATCATATAAATAACTACATTCAGTTTTCTTGTTAAACTACAGCATTTAGTTTTCATTTGATCTGTGAAACAGTTAAGGAGTTGTAATACTTTAAGTGAAAAGTCACCTACACTTTAAGGAAATCTTCCCACTACTGTTTAACATTAGCAAACTTTTTCTCAAAGTAGGACAAAAAGTCGATACTGCAAAGAAGAAGAAGAGCCATTTTGGTTTGTTGATTAAAGCTCCAGAGGCTTTGAGGTGATCTTTCTCTGTTATTGATTAAAGATAACAGGTAGGTGAACTGAACAGAATGGCAATGTAGTTATACTGAGGCTAATTTAATCAGCCGGCGCAAGTGGCCTGTGTTAAGTGTCCTTGCTTGGATCTTCTTGTGTGATTGAACGCCACAGCATCTAAATTTAGAGATGATTGGTCTGTTCATTTATTCTAATGGGGCAAAATCGGCTCCTCACCTCTCTGAAGACCCACGGAGACCCACATTATTCAAATGTAATCAAAGCAAAGCATCGAAACCTTAGGTGGGTTTGGGGAAAGAAAAAAAAAAAGTGAATGAAATACTCTCGTATCACTTACACGTCAAACCTCAGATTCTGCTTCTCTTCAAAGAAGAAATCCAGGACGAATTTCCTGACAAAGTCCGGGTTCCGTGTGTTATCGATTACTTCCGTCCTTCCAAACTACAAAGACAGAAAGGAAGTGTTAAAAAGGAGCTAAAGAGACGGTGTACGTCTTTGAGTCAAGATAAAAGCAAAGGAGAAATAAGTGGAGAAAATTCATGGGATTCAGCAGAAACCCCTATTATCACTGGAACATTTCACCCAAAAATATCCATTGTTTTCCAAAAATATAACCACGCCGAAGTTCATTGTTAAATGTGTCCCCAGAGAAATCTGGCTGGTACATTAGAGTCCACGCTGCACCTTGGTAGCCGCCCCCCAGAGCCCCCCTCCCAGCCTCCTCCTGGCCCGGCCTGTGTCTCCATCTCCCTGACAATCACCCCAGTAATCCCCCCGGTGGACGGACCTGCTCGCCGCCACCGCCGGGCCCGACAGCACAGTGTAATGAGCTATTGATCCGAGTGCTGCCTCACCGCGGCCTCAATACCTGGACTCATGTCTTTAGTGCCCAGTGCACATAATCCATGCTATCAGCTCTGTCCCCAACCTATCCATTACCACGGCCTCGCAGGGGAGTGTATTGGACCTCAGAACCTTCCTGCTGTATCGACCTAAAGGGAAAATCCCATGAGATTTCCTTGTAGTGTTTCTATTTTCAGTGCTGGAGGCCTTTGGTTTATAATGCCGTTCTGTGGTGATTGGTTAATAGGTGCTGGGGCGTTGGGTGTCAAGGTACGGAACTGGTCTGGTCTGGAGAGGAGCATGAGAAACCCCTATGAGGGCCTTCATCCATCCACCCACCCTTCCTTCCTTCCTTCCTTCCTTCCTTCCTTCCATCCATCCATCCATCCACCCACCCACCCACCCACCCTTCCTTCCTTCCTTCCTTCCTTCCATCCATCCATCCATCCACCCTTCTATCCATCCACCCACCCACCCACCCTTCCATCCATCCATCCACCCACCAACCCTTCCATCCATCCATCCATCCATGCACCCACCAACCCTTCCATCCATCCGTCCATCCATCCATCGACCCACCCTTCCTTCCATCCGTCCATCCATCCATCCATCCACCCACCCACCAACCCTTCCATCCATCCATCCAGCCATTGACCCACCAACCCTTCCTTCCTTCCATTCATCCATCCATCCATCCATCCACCCACCCTTCCATCCATCCATCCATCCATCCATCCATCTATATATCCACCCACCCTTCCATCCATCCATCCATCAATCATCCATCCATCCATCCACCAACCCTTCCATCCATCCATCCATCCATCCATCCACCCACCAACCCTTCCTTCCTTCCTTCCATCCATCCATCCATCGCGGGGGTGGAGCCTATCCCTGGAAATGTCACCAGTTCATCACAGGGTGACATATTCAGATGAACAACCGTTCACTGTCACATTCACACCTATTCACACCCATTTGCACTGTGTTTACAGAAGTAAATACGTTTTTCCCACCACTCCTCCTCCTGGGATGCAGAAAGGTGACATTTGTCGCATTTCAATGACGTAAAGGTCAGATAAATGTGGCCTGGCCGTTCAGACTGAAGTCGCATTGCAAAATATCAGATACGGGGAACTCTTCCTTCAGGGTTTTAGAGGCTGGTAGATCCCATCAGAATAGCCCACTGGAATGGTTTGGGTTGACTAAACTGCATTGTATATTCTTCCACCAGCACAGAATGTGTGCGTCATCGCGACAGGACAAGACAACGAGCATGTGCAGAATGGCAGGAATAAAGTCCAAACGGAATAAAGGGTTTACATGTCCGAGGAATAATTTAGTTCAGAATTAAAAGGGGATTAAACCAGTGACTTTATTTGGATTTAAATGTATTCCGAACTATTCTTTTTCAGATGGAATAAGGTGTTTATATGGTCATCTTAAATAGGATCTAAAGTTTATTCAGATTAAACCAGGAATAAAAGTTGTCATGTAAACGCACGGAGTGACAATAAAGATCTATTCTATTCTATTCTATTCTATTCAATAGCACTATACTATTGTGCGTGTATGATGGTGACTGGATTGCATTCTGCCTTTCAACCATGTTGACCAGAAACAAAGTGGATGCATCAGTTGTATTTACTGTAAAGAAGCTGAACGCCTTGAGCTCATGAATGAGGTACTTTGTATGCATTTCTTTCTATAACCTTGGCAGAGAATATGCAGACTCGAAGCCTTGAAAGACCCGAGACCATGATGCAAACAAGCTAGGAATAACTGAAAAGTTGATTAGAAAACACAACTGTTGTACTAAAATCCTTACTTTGAATGTGATCTCAATGCAAATAAGAAAAACCTGGAAATAACTCAGATTTGGCTTTACTCTGTTTTTTTGTCAAAGCAAAGCAAATATTCTCTCACACAAGGTCATGTGATGTTGTGTCTATTCAGAGCATGATTTGCACCAGTCTAAACGGCACATTTAGAATTATAGTAAAGTTAGCTTATAGAGCTGCAGTGCCTGAAAGTGGTCATTCATCTTTGGGCAAAAATTCCATTATAACATGTCAGTATATTATAATTCTAGTGTTCTGAGAGGACAGTCTTCTGTATCCACATGCATGGTAAAACACTGTGCAAATGACACAAATGGATTCTGTGATTAAATGTTTTATTTGTCTTTTTTTTTTTTTTAAACCTACAATGCTTCTAATTCAGGGGTGTCAAATGCATTTTAGTTCAGGGGCCACATTCAGCCTAATCTGATCTAAAGTGGGCCGGACCAGTCAAATAATATCAATAATAGGATAAGAACTTATGAATGATGTCGACTCCAAAGTTTTCTCTGTGTTTTTGAGTGAAAAAAGTATGATTCTGTAATGAAAATGTTTACATCTATGACTGTACTTGAACATAACATGAACAAATATAAACATCCTGAAAAGAAAAAAGAAAAAAAGTGCAATTTTAGCAATACTATGTCTCACTTGGTCATTTATACACGTGCATTACAAGTTACAGATCACAGTGGATCTACAAATACACAAAACATTTGATAATAGGCAGAATATTGTTAAAATACTACATACTTCTCTTAAGACAGGGGTGTCAAGCATGTGGCCTGGGGGCCAAAGGGTCTAATCCGGCCCATGGGATGAATTTATGAAATGCAAAAATCACACTTAAGATATTCGCAAAAATTTTAGGTCAGATTCCACGTACAAATCAGTCAAATGTATGACAATAACCTACAAATACTTACAACTCGCCTTTGTGAATGTAAACATTTTCATGTCATTTTCATGTATTTACACGAAAACAAACTATCATTTCACAAAAAATGTAAATATCCTGAACAAATATGAATTCCAAACTTCCAAATTTCAACAATAATATAACAGTTACCAAATGTTTGTGTAACATTGTGCGTAAGGCACATGTACAAGTGATATATAAAAAAAAATATTGCACTTATTTTTCTTAAGAAATCTCATGGTTTTTTTGCTGGTTATTCACATCTTTATTGTTTGGATTGTTTGTAAATGTAAACATTTTCCTAATTTAAAGTTTTTTGCAGTAAAACAAAGAGAATAACTTGGAGTTGTCATTATTTATACGTTATTATGCTATTATTTTAATAGTTTGGACCGCTTGAGATTAAAGTGGGCTGAATGTGGCCCCTGAAAGAAAACGAGTTTGACATCCCTGTCTTAAGACATTCCAGGTTGTTCATATTTTTTGTGAAAAGCCAGTCTGTAAATGTAAACATTTTTGTGTAATTTTACTTTTTTTAACACTAAAACAAAAAGAAAAAATAGCTTTTTTCATTATTTATAGGTTATTATGAAAGTATTTTACTGGTCTAACCCACTTTAGATCGAACATCCTTGACTGATAATATCTTCAGTGTAATTTTTGCATTTCACAAATTCATGCCAGGGGCCGTATTGGACCCCTTGGCAGGCCGGTTTTGGCCCCCGGGCCATGTGTTTGACACCTGTGTTCTAATTGATGTTCAATTAACCCTTTCATGCATAGTGTTCACTACAGTGGACAGATATTCCACAGCTGTTCTCTTGTATATTCATGGGTTTGATTGTTTTAGTTCCATATCAGCCAACACAGTGGACTCTTATGCATCCTCCCAAACACTGCAGGTCATACAATGATTGTAACTTTGCTGCTCATGATAAACCTGATCTGCAGTAACACGTTTTAGTGGAAGTTAGTTGCTAATTCTTATTAGACTGTAATTAACAGTTTTCTGAAACTTTTTTTTTTTTTTTCCGCATATCCTCCTGAGACCCAGCAATGCATTTTGTCTTCTATAGGGGACACAAGTTTGGCAGTTTTACTCAAAAAATGCAGTGCATTACAAAGGACATTCCATTAAAAAATCAAGCAATAAATAAAAATTATTTTAATAATGTATCTGAAAAAACTGTTGCATCATGCAGTTTCCAATCAAGACAATTTTTTAATGTAAAAAAGCTAAAACTATCAAATTCCTGGGTCTCAGGAGGATTTTATCTCCATGAAATGAGTAATAACTAATATTAGAGTATGATAAAAATGTGAGAAAACTAGCGATTTAGCAATTAGAGGCATTAAAAATGTTTTTATTTCATAGTTTTCACACAGTATATCACTTTCTGATGATGAGTTTTAAATACGTTTCTTTGCTTCAAAAATGAAATGCATGGTGTCCAGCTGAGTGGACATTTTTGTAACTCCACGAAAAATATTTTCATTAAAAAAAAAATTCCTTTGCATTGTTTTTTTCATACCTAAAGAGGAATAAAAACACTCAAGAAAAAAAAAATATTAACTAACGTTCTCAAAATTCATGCTGAAAGGGTTAAAGTAAAATTTGAAAAAAAAACAAACAAAAAAGAAACGCACTTGTGCTGATATGACTGTACCCCCTGCCTGTATCGACCAAATTACACCTAGATTCTATCCAATCACAGGTGTTTTTAGACCGGTACGAGGTTACATTCATGATTGACAGCTGTAATTACCAATCACTGATCAGATTCCTTCATATACAACCTTAATGTGACTGCTCTACTCCATGTCTCAATAGGAAAACTTGGAAAAGATGTTTCACTTTTTGTTTTTGCGACCTTAAAGAAGCTTGTAATCATGCTATGAGGTCATTAATGAATAGATCTAGATTGTGTAGTGCAGGTGAAATGTTTGAGAACCACAAAAATCAATACTTTTCCAGTGGTTTTAAGAAATCTGAATTTATTCACCTGCTTAATGAGTCTAAAACTAAGATTTTCATATGCCTTGCAAAAAGAAGGTTCAGTATTAGACCACAACAGTCCCACACTGTAAAAAATGACTGTAGAATTAACACCAACAATTTGTATGTTGGTAATGTAATGTAATGGTAATGTTTCAATGTAATTTGAAAAGTGGAAACAAATGGCATTTTAATTTCCTATGGTTCTTCCTTTTGCCCCTGGAAGACATGGGTTTGTACATAATGTTCCTTAACACTATTTTAACTTAATTTCATTAGCTTCATTTTTGTTTTTACTTCCTTTACACTGTAAAAAATTACTGTAGCATTAACACCAAAAAGTTGTAAAATTGCAACATAAAAAAACTGTAAGTGACAATACAATGCAAAGTTGTTTATTTGAAAAGATTTTTGTGTTAATGATTAAATCAAATATAGCTGTAGTTTTTCCAGGAAGAGTATGTGAAGAAAACCAGATTTGTATGTAGAAATGATGTATTTCTATTGTTTTTAGAAAATAAAACTGTAAATTGAAAAACAATGTGGTGCCGTTAAAATTGCAAAACTATTATGTTGAAATAACTGCATATTTGCTTTTTTTTTTTTAAATCAAAAAGTTAAAAAAAAAAAAAAAAAAAAAAAGTAAACATTTAACAATATAACATTTTAAATTTGTAAATTAATGGGTTGGTAGAGTTGGTAGAGCAGCTCGTCCAATAACCAAAGGGTTGGTGGTTCGAATCCTGGCTCAGACTGTCCATATGTCAAAGTGTCCATGGAAGACACTGTAGCCTAAATTGACCTGGTGGCTTTGGGCACCATGAAGGTGTAGAAAATGTGCTAAATAAGTGCAGTCCATTTACCAGTGAAATCTACTTGTTTAAAATGTTAAATCTACATGTTACTCCGTAAATATGTTTACAGTTGGATGTTTTTTACAGTACTGTTCTGGAAACCACAGCTGCCAATTTCTTTTTGTAAAAACAACAGGATTTTTTTTACAGTGCAGATATTGGTACAGTTGACTTTTTTTGATGCTTTTTTAATGCTTCTACTATTGTGCTATCTCTCATGCCTCTGTTTTTATTGTTATCTGTCTCGAACTGGTCAATAATTTTGCTGCCAGGAGAAAAATGACTTTGGGAGTTTTAGACTTATCCAATTTGGAAATCAGAATTCCTCAAGTGCATCTGGATTTTAGATTATGCACAAGCCAGTATAAATAATAATAATAATAATAATAATAATAATAATAATAATAATAATAATAATAATAATACATCACACTTATATAGAGTCTGAGTTCCTGATGTTTTGTGGGAGTGCGTTCCATAGGGTGGGGGCGGCTGCAGCGAAGGCTCGGTCCCCCAAGGTCCCAGCCCAATTCTATAATATCAAAATTTAGATGGCTTTAGATAGCTGAAAGACAGATTTGGTGCAGTAAAAAGTGATTTTTCCACAAAAAAATACAAAAAACCAAAGCCCTCTCTTATAATTTTAAAATGTCTGTGTTGATTATGGTATGTCTCAATGGACCTCACTGAGCCTTGAAGGCCAGCAGGCTGAAATGTATTGGGTCTCAGTGCACTGACAGTCCCTTACCCAAAAAGCACCTCTTGTACTATTTTTCATTACTATTTTTTCATTACTGCCTGGAGGTCTGTGAAGCGTTCCTCTTTACTGTTTGTTCAAAAAGTGATTTTTATTGGACTTCAGAATGGAGAACTCCTTGGTGATACCCTATTCCCATAAAAGCTCTTCTCTAGAATGAAGCCCTAAGTTATGATCAACTACTTGGTCCAGGGGTCAGCAACTTTTACCCTTTCATACATGAATTATGAGAACCTTGGCCAAGATTTTTTGTCTAGAGTGTTTTTATTCCTCCTTAGGCATGAAAAAAACAATGTGATCGAGTTTCTTTTTTTCATGTAGTTGGGAAATCTTAGCTACATTTATGTCATTGACCCTGGTGAAATTGGGTCAACTCCATCTAATTTCCAAGAAGTCTCTACTACAGGCATCAACCTGAGCCAGTTCTGGGAAATCTATAATTATTCTATCTGAACCATCATGCAGTTCCACACCCTAGTTCATATATCTCAGGTATTATCATAACTTGGGCAATAATCAATGCCATTATACTGTTAAAAATGCCATTTACACCTACGTTTGTACACAATTTGAAGAAAACATAGTCATGCAGTAAAAAAAATATTAAAAATAGAACCAGTTCTATCCCAAAGCTAAAATTTTGTGCACAACATCTTGAAACATATATGAAGACATGGTAAAAATTTCAAAATATTCATTAACTGGCCACATGGTAATTTGGGTGCTCAAATAAGGAGTATTTTTGTGAAAAATTGAAATCGACCCATTTTATTCATTGCCTCACAGCAACACTTTCCATTGAAATGTAGTCTTTTTGCAGTATATTGTTGCATCTTGACCATAAGAATCCATGCAAAAAAAAAATTAGGTCTCTATATTCATCCATTATGGCACAGTGCAAGCCTGAAGAGAGAGGACATTTAGAATGAATTAGCCTTTTCGCCCGATTTCAAGGCCTCATGGACCAAACATGAAGGCACCTACAATTATTTTGATGCAAAATATGGTCTTTTCAGGGGGATTTCACCCCAGACAGTAAGTTTCAGCAGTGTGGCTTGAATACCTGAGGAGATATAGCTCCTCAAAGTTGGCCCAAAAGCAAATTTGCAAAATTAAAAAAAAAAAAACCAAAAAAAAAACACATTAATTTTCAAAGGGCTGTATCTCCTAAACTATTACAGATATGACATTAACATTTTGGATGTGTTCGTTTATCTGGTAGGTGAACAAGTGTGAATTTTTCCAGAATTTTCTGAAGGGGTCATGTGGGGACCATTGGTTGAATTGTCATGGAATGACCCAGTTACAAAAATGCCCACTCAGCTACACCATGCATTTAATTTTTGAAGCAAAGAAATATATATTTAAAACCCAATAGGGTCAAAGCACAGTAATGTCCCGTCAGAGAGTGAACTTTAATTGATTGCCATTCCAATATTTATGTCAGTTTAAAGTAGCTCCTTGTTTTGGATAATCCTTTATGGTCCCACTAAAGCAAAAATGAATTTAAAAGTAAAAATGTGGGTCGTTTAGCAACACTAATCTGTCAAATTGTCTCTAAAATGTCCGATCAGAGAGATTTCGATTACCGTGTTTTGACCCAATAGCAGAAAGTGATATGAAAAGAATGAAATTAAAACATTGTTAATGCTGCTAATGTGATGTTTTCTCACATTTTAGCATATTCTAATACTAGTTATTACTCACTTCATGGAGGTAATATGCATAAAAAACCCTTTTTGTTTTAAAAAAAGAAAACGAAAAAAAAAAAAAGGTAATTACAGTCTAACAATTAACAGTTGATTTACACTCAAACATGTTACTGCAGATCAGGTTTATCAAGAACAGCAAAGTTATAGTAATGGTATGAATTGCAGTGTATGGGATGATGCATAAGCAGCTGATATGGAACTAAAACAACAAAACCCATGAATATACAAGAGAACAGCTGTAGAATAACTGTCCACTGGAGTGGCTGCGATGCATGAAGGGGTTAAAGACTCAAAGAGCCATTTGGACCAGTTTCCCATAGAAAAGAAAACACAGGGAGCTACAAAACCTTTATGACAGGGGTGTCAAACTCATTTTAGTTCAGGGGCCACATTCAGCTAAATTAGATCTGAAGTGGGCCAAACCAGTCAAATAATGACATAATAATATGTAAATAATGTCAACTCCAAACTTTTCTATATGTTTTAGAGCGAAAAAAAAGTTAATTTACATTAAGAAAAGGTTTACATCTGCAAAGTGTAAGTGTAATTTATCAATATTATCATTTACACATTATAACTTACAGATCACAGTGGATCTACAAATACACAAAAAATTTAATATCAGGCAGAATCTTGTTAAAATTGTACTTAATTCTCTTAAGACATTTCAGGTTGTTCATATCTGTTCAGGTTATTCACAGTTTTTGCAAAATTATACTTTGTTTTATTGTAAATACATGAAAATATTTACATTTACAAAGAGAAAAATTTGGAATTGTCATTATTTATATGTTATGATAGTATTTGACTGAATCCTGCCCACTTGAGATTGAATTGGTCTGAATGTGGAACCTGAACTAAAAGGACTGTTAATATCTTAGTGTAATTTTTGCATTTCTCAAATTCATCCCAAGGGCCGGACTGGACCCTTTGGTGGGCTGGATTTGGCCCCTGGGCCGCATGTTTGACACCTGTGCTTTATGACAACAAAAATGAACATAACACTGCATATATCTCACCCCCCCCCCCCCCCCCCCCCCCCCCCCTTATGTTATGATTTTAAAAAAAAACAATAGTGTGTTACCTTTATGAAATCAATGAACTGCTGTGGAGAACACCAGATTTTATTTCTGCATGCAATAAAAACATTTAGAACCCCAAAAAAAAGACACTGGGTTGAAGGTTACCTTCAAATGAAATACTCAATGTCTATTTGAGTCCTCATACAGTATTTATTACATAAAAAGCCAAATTTAAACTATCCACCTGCAGCAAAATAAACATGCAAACCAAAAATACCGTCTGTTTCTCTGTGTTGTCCTTTTATCACATTCAGTGTGCAGTCAGCTGAAGAAAAAAATAACCATTTTACTGAACAATGTCAAATATATTTTGCAAAATAACAGCCAATTGAAATATTTATTATACCTGGTTAATGTCATTTTTGCACCTAAATGTCTTTTTTGTGTTCATAAGTGTCGGGGATGGCATTCCATGTTTCAAACACAAGTTTGTCTGGTTTGGGAAGATTTTCAGTCTCACTCCATTTGTAATTCTGAGTAAAAACCTCTTCATCAACAACAGTATCTTCAACATGAGCTGTCAAGTGTTTCAAAACCCTCAAACCTTTTAAACCTTTTACTGTTATTTTATTGAGTACAAAAAATTAAACACATTTTATTTTAATGTTACAAGATTGTGATAATCTTCAAATTTAGAGCAACATTTTAAAAACTATTGAACTAAAATACAAATAATTAAAATTAAATACTCATTATCTATTTTCCCAAAGCCACAGGGAGCTGCAGCAGAAGGATGAAAGGGTCGCATATGACTCCGGAGCTGCAGGTTGCTGAACCCTGACTTAGTCAAATGGTCAACTACTTGCTAAAAGTTAAAATAAATTTCCTCCACTTGCAAATTGATTTTTTTATGCAGTTTGGGTGATGTAAGTGATGATCATGTGAATACTTTCATCCAGATAACAGCTAAATGGAGACCAGGTACCAACTTCAACTCAAGCATGATGATGATTACTGTTGGTAAATTTGACCGATACAGAACATGCCATCTTCAGTGTATGAATATATACTGAAAGACATTTCTGCAAGATTGTAAAACTGGTGTTTTACATCTTCACCTAACTTGGATTTCACATTTGGATGCTTCTATGAAACTGGGTTCATTTTGGTACTTTTTTAGACCCAATAATAAAAGAGAAATTTAGACGTATTTCCCCTACGGACTTAACAACGACCTCAGATAAATGCAAATAAATCACACTCTTGCTCTGAGCCATCCCAGAATTACTGGATTTTCAATCAAATATTGGGGCCAAAAATGTGACCAAAATTGGGATATGAAAAGCTACCAAGGTGTCAGTGGATTTTATCTTGAAAACATAGCTTGAAATGGTCTTATATACCACTATAAATAAAGATACTGTGTTAAATTTGATGATCCTAGAGGTTTTTCCTAATCCAGACATGCGAGTTTTTCATGAAATCTCAGTCTCATTCCAGGTTTTCTATGTAATCCATCGTGTCCACTTGCGTTACATGCAGAACCTGCCCATTTAAACACATATAAATTGCAAATGGTTTTTCAACAGTGGTCATTTTGGTGAAACAATCTGCCTTGCATAATTAGTTTGATTCCCAAAATGTACCTGTGAGAGAATAAAGAGATATTTAAAAAAAAAAAAAAAAATAGTAGCACATAATTTTCATGTCCCTGTCTCTCAGAGAATAGACTTTAAAATTCTCTTACTAGCATATAAAGCACTGAATGGTTTAGGCCCAAAATACATCAGAGACCTTCTAGTCCAGTATGAACCATCCAGACCACTCAGGTCATCTGGTGCAGGTCTGCTCTGTGTTCCAAAAGTCAGAACTAAACATGGAGATTCATCGTTCAGTTTCTATGCTCCGTATATCTGGAACAAACTACCAGAAAATATCAGGTCTGCTGAGAGTCTGAGTTCTTTTAAGTCCAGGTTAAAGACTCACCTGTTCACTGCTGCCTTTGACTAAAAGGCTTTTGACTTTTTCAATTTTATATTCTCTTTCGAAACTCTGCACTGCAACTCTTACTTTAATGTGTGTGTTTTTATATTTTTGGATTTTACGTGTTGTTTTCTTACTTGCTGTTTTTAATCACCTTTTACATGTTTCTTTTATAATGCTTCAAATGTGTTTCTTTTTCTCTGTCGTTGTATTTCAGTGTCCTGTGTGAAGCACCTTGAATTGCCTTGTTGCTGATATGTGCTATACAAATAAACTTGCCATACCTTTGACCATGTAAAATAATATAAAAATGTGTTTTATCTGAAAAATAGTTTCTCTTTTATCTCAGTAAGTATTTATTTTTAAAATACACCCAAAGTGCTTCCAAACTTGCTTCGTAACAGTCGTCTACATTTGGTTTAAACTTTTATCCCCCATGTCCTGTTTTTAGGGACCGGTTTCATAGAAGCACCCATTTGGAATCAGCAGGCCTGGTTTGGTCAAGGTCAGATATTTTTCCTCCAGTTGTTGTTGTTGTCATCCACTGTGATTGATTGACTGACTGTTGCTGCTCTTGGGGTGGACAATGATTTGCTGGAGCCTCTGAGGTCCAGGATATCAACTGGTTGGGAGAAAAATGGTCTAATTTGTGATCTGAAAACATAGCCTGAAGCAGATGAGTTAACCTTCCACAGTCTATAAAAATGAAACACTTAAAAAAAAAAAAAAACTCTCAACAGGACGAGGTTGAATTACTGGGAACACCATGGTGGCTCTTCATGATTTAACCATGTGATAAATACCAATGGCAGGATTACATTTTTCACTTACAAACATTTTCGTTCCGAGGTTAAAATTCCTCTAACAAATTAGCCTTGATGTATTTCCACAATACAAACACGATATCAACAGCAAACAAAGGATTTATCCGGTTTCTTGTCAAGCTCAATTATCTGCTCCCAGCGGTGTTATGTGTGCAACGGTACTGAGATGTTTACTTGGCTGATTGCGGTGCAATTCACGGCGTGTTTTTGATTAAGTCCAGCACCACGTAATAAAAAGGTGTGAGGTGTCTTGAAGAGAGGGGATCAGCAGCGGAAAAGCCCTTAGTAACACATCAGGGACGTTGAATTTGTAAATAGGGAAATAAACAAACTAATAACGGATGTCCTGCATGAATTATGTAGGGACAAGTCGGTAAAAACAGTCGGCCTGATCATCATCAAGGGTACCAGAAAGGGTGCACATATAGTTAAAAAATAATAATGCTGTCAAAAAATCAGACAGGCCATTTTATTTGTCTGATATTTCTCTTTTAAAGTCCAAAATATTTTTGTATTATGGTGTCTACTAAAAATTTGGCAGGCTTGTACCCCTGTCAAATCAGAAATTATTGGGTGTACAGACACTCCAGCCTAATAGCCTCCATATTTAATGCCTACAAAGATATACAAATGTTTCAGCACTCAGGATAATCATGCATTGTTTATTGCATAGATGTCGTGTCCAAAGCATTCGTGCTGACAAATTCCATATATTGACAAACAATAAAATTAGACCCACATATTTTGATATGGTGTACGGACACTACTTGGTGTACGGACTCTACAAGACTGGAATGGAAATCTGGCTTACCACATGGTCGCATCTGTGTTAGATCTGTAACTAAGTCTTCCTGGTACAGGAGGAAATAAACATTTGTGAACAAGTTAGAACAATATATCTATAAGGCATATACGCCATATTATTGATGGAAGTATATTGGTGTACGGACACTACATGAATTTTGGTGAACAACGCACCATTGAAAACATGCGGTTCGACGTAAACATCCGTTTGTGACATTGTTACCAAATTTTCTGCAGCCAGGGAGCATACCAAAATCTGTGTAGTTGTGCATATTTAGTCATAATAATACTGAAATAACAGGTTCCCATTCTATTATTACAATTAAAGGGCTGTAAAAGAAGGGTTTTCAGAACAAAATGGTTGATTGTCTTAATACTGAAAATAAGAATTGATAATCAAACAGCTGTTCAACAAAAATGATCAATTAATGAAAAGCAATGTGATGTGTGTATTTTGTAATAAAAAAGACACAGAAGTTGAATAGTAATTATTTATCGTGTTACAAAACATTATGTACAATAATTTAGCTCTCTTATAACAATAAAATTGTGCACGTTTTCACGCTCATTGGGTCGCCATTTTATCAGTTTTTATCCGATTTTCTTCAAATTTGGAGGATTGCAAGATCTAGTAATAAGATGGCCAAAGAAACATTTTGGGAATGGTTTTGGGGGTATCTTTTTGCAATACTGATTAATAACTGATGCAAATATACTTGTACACCTTGATTGTGATCAGGCCGTCAACATCACGAATTTCTGGTTTCAAACAGCTGCGGTTTCAGTGACTGAAAAAGCCGGTTTTGTGTGGATGAAAGGCCTATCCGATACAAAACTTCAGACCGAAACCGTCTTCGTCTGGACAGGGCCAAAAGCTTTGTTTTATATCAAGTAAATAAATGAAGATCCTGTTAAGCAGATGTAATGGGCACTAATTAGCTAAGATGCTAACATGCTAACATCCGCAAGCACCAGATTTCCTTAATTTGTCATTTAATACTTGTAACTTCACTTATCAGCTCCATCTTCTTCCTCTATACTGTATCTTCACATGTGAAGTTGTAGAATATTTCCTTCTGTCTGCATACAAACGTGAAAAGGAAGATTTGCAGAGATCTCCATGTTGGCTGAAGTTTTTAGAAACCTTCATTTTCAGTGCGCATGCCTGTCATTGCAATTTCAATTATACTTGTGCCCCTTGATTGTGATCAGGCCGGAAGCATACATGAGTTGGGGATTCTGCTAGCACTTCAGCTAACACGTCACCCAGACAAACACGTTAAGTGCATATATATTCCCTTCTTTCTTGATTCTTTTTGCCGATGCAAAATGAAACGCGATTAACATAGATTAACAATGAATGATATTTAATCGTGATTAATCAAAATTAATCCATAGCAACTCTGTGATTAATCTGATTTAAATTGTTAATCGTTTGACAACACTAATTACAATCAAATGGTTTATGACAAGTATTATCAGATTGATTTAACAATATGCAAATTAAATGAGTAAATTTACTCCCATCACAAACTTTGGGTCATACCCAATATTTTTCTCATTTACTGTGTACCTCAATGTCAAGGTAACTTCATTTGTACTTGTAATCAAACAGCTGTTCAACAAAAATGATCAATAAATGAAAAGCAATGTGATGTGTGTATTTTGTAATAAAAAGACACAGGAGTTGAATAGGAATTATTTATTGTGTTACAAAACATTATGTACAATAATTTTGCTCTCCTATAGCAATAAAATTGTGCATGTTTTCACGGTCATTGGGTCACCATTTTATCAGTTTTTATCCGATTTTCTTCAAATTTGGAGGATTGCAAGATCTAGTAATAAGATGGCCAAAGAAATATTTTGGGAATGGTTTTGGGGGTATCTTTTTACAATACTGATTAATAACTGATGTAAATATACTTGTACACCTTGATTGTGATCAGGCCGAGTGGTTACTGGAGTGAATATGTGTCCATGTGTTAGGGCAGGGGTGTCAAACTCATTTTAGTTTCAGCTAAATTTGATCTGAAGTGGGCCAAACCAGTAAAATAATAACGTAATTATATATAAGTAATGTCAACTCCAAACTTTTCTCTATGTTTAAGAGCGAAACAAGTAAAATTACATTATGAAAAGGTTTGCATCTACAAACTATCCTTTAAAACAATGTGAATAACATGAACAAACTGAAAAAAAAATCAATGTAATTTTAACAATATTATGCCTCAGTTTATCATTTACACATGTACATTATAACTCACAGATCACAGTGGATCTACAAACACAGAAAACATTTAATAACAGACAGAATATTGTTAAAATTGTATTTACTTCTCCTAAGACATTTCAGGTTATCCACATTTTTTGCAAAATTATACTTTTAGTGTAAATACATGAAAATATTTACATTTACAAAGAGAAACATTTGAAGTTGACATTATTTATATGTTATTGTGACAGTATTTTACTGGTCTTACCCACTGGAGATTGAATTGGGCTAAATGCGGAACTTGAACTAAAAAGATTGTTAATATCTTCAGTGTAATTTTTGCATTTCGCACATTCATTCCAAGGGCTGGACTGGACCCTTTGGAGGGCGAGATTTGGCCCCCAGGCCAGTGTTTGACACCTGTGGGTTAGGGGAAACAGTGAAAAAACAAGAATGGGAGATCACATGATCCCTCGGACATAAAACTAATGTCAGACAGTGAGACGGTGTGAAGTCAAAGGGAGGAAACATTGAATATTTGATGAAACCAAAAAAGCATCTCAGTCTTTTCTCTGCCGGCCTCCAGTCACAAGGTCAATTCATCTTGTCTGAGTTCTTAACTCTTTAAGTGCCAGACAGTTAAGGGGCTAATAAGCCTTAAAAGTGCCACAGAATTTGGGCGTTTTTCAGTATTTCGCGTCGTTTTTATAATATTTGAAGAATCCTGCAGAAAACCGCTCGGTAACATCCGACCGATTGCTGATTAGATTCAAAACGCACCGGACGCAGCCGATTCATTATTGATCGTAATTTGCATAATTTATAATAATAATAATAATAATAATAATCTTTATTTATACAGCACTTTTCATACATTAAAAACTGTAGCACAAAGTGCTTTACATATCAGTTTAAAAATCAGTACCGCCCCCCACCCACAACCACCCACACACACACACACACACACACACACACACACATATACATGCAAACCCACAAGCTCACACATACTTAAGAAGACTGACTGAGCACGGGTAGACCAGAACAAAAATGTACAAGTAAAAGTAAAACATCAATTTAGGAGGCGCTGTCTCAGGGAGCCATCCGCACCAGGATGCAGCCGCCGACCCCAGCGACCAGGCACCAGCAACACAGCCCCGCATCCCAACTAGTGGGAGACGGCCAACTGGGACCCCCACCCACCAGAAAGGAGCGGACCCCAGTGAGAGAAGGCGCCACAACCCCCGGAGTCCACAGCCGCCCCCCGGCATGGAGGGCTCCCTCTGATGAAACACCGGAGAATAAGAAACATTAAAAAGATATAAAAATATTATTCGGTCACGTGACCTCAAATTCCCGTCTGCTTGGTCTCAAAAGGGGGACACAGAAAGAACATCATTGAAATGTGAGGAAGAAATGGGGGTGGACGGTTTGTTTGTACACAAATGTGGCGTGTTCTCCAAAGCCGATCTGATCGGCCCGTGGCACTTTACAGGCTGTTTTCGTAAAGCCGATTTAATCGGCCCATGGCACTGAAAGTGTTAAGCCCGACTTAATAACATCCTTTTAATTTTTTCATTTTTAACCTCTACTATTAATTCATCAGAAAAGGTTGCATATATTTCCATATTTCTTCTTTTCTGTAGTTGAGTTCGGAAACTGGGTTTTAGTTATTTTGGAAACAGAGAAGGTTGACATTGAATTTTTTTTTTTTTTTTTTTTGCTGTGTTCTTGGATGTTTGCTGTGAGTTTCCTCTCAAAACCTCCTTCTGTTTAGCTCTGAATGGAAGACGCTGGCGATAAGAAAAGACTTTTGAAGTCAATTCTTGTTTATCAGCATTTCTAATAAAACACACAGATCAACCGTGATATTGGCCACGGAAAGGAAAATGTGACTTAACTCACCTCCCTCCATTCTTTGGTTCCCACCGCCTGCAAATACAGCACGACCACTAGGGGGCGAACATGAAACAGGGAGCAAGAAGAAGAAGAAAAAGAAGAAGAATTTAATTTAAGTGAATGACACTTGACAAAAAACACAGCAATCATTTTAAGACTTCCTTCACCCGTTCAGCCAAACACACACTTGTTAAAATGACCATCCTGCCCATATTTGACTATGGTGTCACCATCTATTGCCCCAGTGTCAAACATGCGGCTCGGGGGCCAAAACCGGCCTGTGGGATGAATTTGCAAAGTGCAAGTTAGGGCATCAAACTCAAAAATAATAACCTATAAATAATGACAACACCATTTTTTTCTTTGATTTAGTGCAAAAAAAAAAAAACCATTAAATTATGAAAATGTTTACATGAACAAACAATAAAATGTGAATAATCTGAATAAATATGAACAACCTGAAATGTCTTAAGAAAATTATGAGCAATTTTAACAATATTCAGCCTGTTACTAAATGTTTTGTGCCTTTGTAGCTCTGATCTGTAATGCATATTTATCAATGATAAGTCAAGGCATAATATTGATAAAATTGTACTTATATTTCTTAACAAATTTCTTTTTTTTCAGGTTATTCACATCCTTTTTGTTTGGATAATTTGTAAATGTAAATATTGGCATAATTGAATGTTATTTATTGCACTGAAACAATTTGGAGTTGTCATTATTTATTGGCTATCCTGTTATTATTTTACTGGTGCGGCCCACTTCAGATTACGAGGGGGGCTGAAAAGTTCATAGACTGACTAAGAAGGAGTTATTCCACAGTAATGAAACTTGGCATACATTAAATTCAACCTTTCCTGATATTAACTGCATGGTTTCCTTCCAGATAAACCCACATTAGATAAATAATTGAGGACTTTGAACAGTAGTACTACAGACATTTCATGAAAATGCTTGATTTCACCCCTCCCTTGTTCTCCATACCCCTCTTGAATTCCTCTTCCCAGTTTTGCACAGTTGTAAAGCTGGAGCAGCATGCCCTATAGCACAGGTGTCAAACATGCGGCCCGCCAAAGGGTCCAATCTGGCCCGCGGGATGAAATTATGAAATGCAAAAATTACACTGAAGATATTAACAATCAACAGTGCCAAAATCATTTTAATTCAGGTTCCATATGTAGTCCAATTAGATTTCAAGTGGGTTAGAGCAGTAAAATATTAACATAATAACCTATAAATAATGACAACCCCAAATTTTCTCTTTGTTTTTTTGTTGTAAAAAAGTAAAATTACATGAAAATGTTTACATTACCAAGCTATATTTTTACAAATTTGTGAATAATCTGAACAAATATGAACAAACAGAAATGTCTTAAGAGACATAAACGCAATTTTACCAATATTCTGCCTGTTACTAAATGTTTTGTGCGATTGTAATGCACATGTGTAAATGATAAACCGATAAACCAAGGCAGAATACTGTTAAAAGTGCACTTGTTTTTCTTAAGACAATTCAAATTGTTCGTGTTATTCTGATTTTTAAGGAAACTCTTTGTAGATGTAAACCTGATCATAATATAATTTTACTTTTTTCACTGTTATAATTTTACTGGTCTGGCCCACTTGAGATCAAATTGGGCTGAATGTGGCCCCTGAACTAAAATGAGTTTGACACCCCTGCCCTATAGCAACCATGTCAGCATGAACGTCCTTGGGGGTTAACCCCTTTTTCTGCAGACATTTGATAAGACCACGGTACCATGGATGGTTCACCAAATGTCTCTGGTACTACTTCTCAAAGTCCTAAATTATTTATCCAATGTGGGTTTATCTGGAAGAAAACCATGCAATTAGTATCAGGAGAAGTTAAATTTAATGTATGCCAAGTTTCGTTGCTGTGGAATAACTCCTTCTTAGTCAGGCTATGAACTTTTCAGCCCCCCCCCCTCGTAAATTGGGCTGAATTTGGCCCCCGGAAGAAAATGAGTTTGACACCCCTGATCTATAGGACGGCTTCTCAATCCACTCTCAGGAAACTTGACACTCTCCACCATTCTGCCATCCGTTTTGCCACAGGCGCTCTATTAACAACTCACCACTGTGACCCATATAACCTAGTAGACTGGACCTCCTTCCACATCAGACAGCTCCGCCACTGGCTCCAGCTCATTTACAAAACCTGACTTGGAAAAACACCTCTTTACCTCCCCTCCCTTCTGCACCTCTGCCATTCTGCCCTCAATCTTAGGTCCAGTAATCTCATCAAACTCACTATCCCCAAAGCCCACACTGTCTTCGGTCGCAGTGCCTTCTGATTTGCTGCATCTAATGACCGGAACACTCTACAAAACACTCTTAAACTCGCTGTCCTCACATCTCACTCTGTTTTTAAGCAAAACCTGCAACAAATTTTTGCTGACTGTTGCACCTGTTGAGTATTTGTCTCTCACATGTCTCCCTGTTATAGTTGTAATGTATTTATTTATTAACTGTTTGTTTCTGTATATTATCTAACTTTTAATCCATTGGTGTCAAACATGCGGCCCTGGGGCCAAATCTGGCCTGCCAAAGGTTCCAATCTGGCCCTTGGGATGAATTTGCAAAGTGCAAGGTAGGGCATCAAACTCAAAAAATAATATCATAATAACCTAAAATAATCACAACACCAATTTTTTCTCTTTGATTTAGTGCAAAAAAAAACAAACATTAAATTATGAAAATGTTTACATGAACAAACAATAAAATGTGAATAACCTGAACAAATATGAACAACCTGAAATGTCTAAAGAAAATTAAGAGCAATTTTTAACAATATTCAGCCTGTTACTAAATGCTTTGTGCCTGTGTAGATCTGATCTGTAATGCATACAAAACATTAAATTATGAAAATGTTTACATGAGCAAACTATCCTTTAACAATAACATGAGAATAACTTCAACAAAATGAAAAAATGGCGAAAATTAAGTGCAGTTTGAACAGTTCTCTGCCTGTTACTACATGTTTTGTGCCTGTGTATAAATGATAAGTAAAGGCATAATATTGATAAAATTGTACTTATATTTCTTAACAAATACTGTTTTTTTCAGGTTATTCACATCCTTTTTGTTTGGATAGTTTGTAAATGTAAATATTGGCATAACTGAATGTCATTTTTTGCACTAAAACAATTTGGAGTGGTCATTATTTATTGGCTATCATGCTATTATTTGACTGGTTCGGCCCACTTCAGATTAAATTGGGCTTAATGTGGCCCCCGGAGGAAAATGAGTTTGACACCCCTGCTTTTAACCCCTCCACCCGACCCCTTACCCCTCAAAGAGCCATTCCTCTTTGATAAGGCTGCATTTGTAAATAAGAATCTGTTCTTAAGTGCTTGCCTGGGTAGATAAAGGTTATATAATTTTTTTATTTTTATTTATTTTTTATTAATTCCAATCTGTTTCCATTAGATTTGACAGAGTATGAAGTCGGTCTGGACACCTTGACCATCTGAAATCCATCAGGGTTATTCCATATTTTTACATGGATTACATGCATTTTGGGTTGTTTGTATTGAATTGGTGCTGCTTGGCCAGTAGGGTGGTTCACAATATGATGGTATAAGTAAAAGTTTTCTAAATTATGCCAGATCATATTTTGCCTTGTTCCTATTGCCATTGTGAACATCTGTACCAAAAATTGAGCCAATAGGACACCAGTAAAGGGTGGCACACTTTCACATTTTTTATTCTTCTACATAAGAATGCGTAACTTTCGCAGAAACATAACTTGAACAGTACAAAGATAAATATGCTCATTAATAATCTCTCCCAGTCTCCCAGTACTAATGCTACATGTGTTACAACATTAGAACAGTTCAAACACTATTTTCCATGTATGATGACTTTGTTCTCTTTGATACTTTATCTCTGTGTCCTAGCACAACACGGAGCAAAAATTGCTTTTGGTCTTCATTTCGCACAGATTGTTGACAGTGTTTAATAAGGGCAATGCCTGTATCTGCACTGTCATTAATGACCTTCAAGGAATAGACTTTTTGTCGCAGATTCTCATCTATGAGAATGGACCTAGCATCACCAGGGATACCGTACTTTCCGTACTATAAGCTGCTACTTTTTTCTCGTTTTGAACCCTGCGGCTTATACAGCGATGCAGCTTGAGTATAGATTTATACGGGCTAACGGCCTCCAGGGGGCGCTCTAGCAGGAAGCGCAAAAGTGAGACTGGCAGGTGGAAGAGGTGATGAAGAGGAGAACGTTTAATCTTTACTTTTAACAATCATTTTGCGTGTCATGCACAAACCCTCATCATGGAAAACATGAAGAAATGCATATTTTGCAGCTTTTAAGTTAAAAGCAATCGATGTGTCTGTCTAAGAAGGAAATAGAGCTGCAGCACAGAAGTGCCATTGAGCAACAATGGAGGAGAGACGTAGAAGGTGTGTGACGGAGCTTTTGTTCAACTCCAACACTGAAGAAGATGACTGCAGTGGTTTCAATGCACAGAAGGAAGATGAAGATAGAGATCAATGACTTTTCTGGGTTTTTTAACCAGCCGTGTTCCTGCTGTTTTACTGCCGTGTTACAGACACTGTTTGGAAAAAAGCAGTTAAGGTATGGAAATAAATACTTAAATAATCTTTCTCTTTACCATCTTTCTGTGTAAATATCTCATGTCACTTCATGGACACCTGCGGCTTATAGTCAGGTGCGACTTAAAGTCAGCCACGACTTATATTCCGGTGCGCCTTATAGCCCAGAAAATACGGTACTTGTGCTGTTAATTTGGCCTTCAGTAAGAACTTCAAAGAAGTGGATTGAGCGGCGAGTGACGAGGCTAGAGATGGTAGATGTACTGTTCTTGCGGAAGAAAGACTTGGCATCAAGTCTTTTGAGCATCCTCCCAGGGCGTCTTTCAAGATTTCTCAGCATTGCCTCCTTTTCTTCGGCATCAATGCGAGCATCAAAAAATGCCAGGGCGCCAATACATTATGTAGACAAAACAGACGAAGTTGGTAACTTTCCTCACGGTTTGCTTCTGCTTCAATGTCAGACTTGTCTGGGCCTCGAATAAAGTTATTTTGACGCAGTAAATAGCCTTAGCCAACCACCGTGCCTGATTGTAAGCTCCTGGTGCTCGAAAATGGAACGTTAACAATTTCAAAATTGTGAAAAATTGTGCCATCCCCAAATGTGCAGCAATTGACTCCATTTTTGGTACAGATGCTTCTAATATCAATTGGAACAAGGCAAAAAGCGATCTGGCAAAATTTGGTGAAAGTTTATTTTGTGAACCACCCTATTGGCCAGGAAGTTTAGTCCACACCTCTCAGCATTAAAAGTGTTTTGTTTTTCAGTTTACTTTTTTCTTTTTTTTGTAAATTGGGCTTTTGTTTTCCAACAGGGAGGAAGAATGACAAGAACCTGCAGGTCATCTGAACTAGAACATTGTATCTTCAGTTGATGCCTGCTATTTCTTCCTAACGGGCACTAAAGTATAGTTTGTATTAAGGACAAAAAATGGAATAAATGGACTGATTACAGAACCTGGAACGGTGAAAGGACTGAATAATGTTAATGTAGTGTCGTGTAGTGTATCCAAGCAAGGTTTGTTTGTTCATTTTTCGTTGTTTTTGGAAACTAAACTAAAACTTAAGTGGAAAAAAAAAAGAATAATTTGTATTACTTGTACTTTTGTATTCATTACAAAGCAGTCCTTTCTTTCAGCTCAGTACAGGACTGGACCGGCACCGGGCCATCCCACTATCATCTTCATCATTATGACATCCTTACTGTTGAGTCATATCATCCTGTACGCACCTCCTCATTTTCTAGGCTGTTTTCCAAATGACTTTTCTTTTTTACTTTCAGTACATGCTGACACTGAGTAAGCATACAGTTGAGACATATTACTTCATCATAACGTGACGCCTTGAACTTTGACCCACTGACTACCACCTACTCGATTTTAACAGCTTCACACCCAGAGGATTATGGGTAGAAATAGCAAAAAAAAAAAAAAAAACATACTGACTTGTATACTGCAAAATGCTACCGCATGTAGTAGAACATATTGATATTTTAGCCGTAGTGCCTTTGCGTTGGGACATACTTCATCTTTTTCTGGCGTGTCATATCATATGGTGGTACAGGTATTTGAAGGCAGCATGAGTTTCCCCTCAGCTCCAGTGCTGTCACTCTCATCTTCCTCCCAGTCCTTCACACTCTTGTCCATCAGTTCCACCTCCAGACTTTGGCAGGTGCGGCTGCTGCAGCGAACATATCCAGTAATTTTGCACATTTGGCAGCATCTGCCTCGAAGGGCCTGTCTTTTCCTCACCAGTAACTGATCCACACCTCCTGTTCACAGCGGTTTATCTATGTTTGAGATGCTGTTAAAATCTCTGAACATTCACCAGGTCACCACTGACACTGAAGGAGACACATTTCAACTGATGTTGGTTATGTGTACATTAGGGTGACCAGGTGCTTGCGAGCCACATGTGGGACAAGGAGTGTGTCTGTGTGGGACAAAGTGGGACACAAAACCGTAATGCTAGAATAAAGTCTAGATTTTTATCTTATTGTCGAGTTTATAAATATAAATAAGAACAATTTGATTTGGTTGCACACTGTATGCATATTTTTGCACTGGGCATTTATTTTTTGCTTTTTTTTTCCACAGGTTTCAACAACTTTTTTTGCTTGTAAAAACAAAACAAAAAATCTACTTGTAAAAACTCAAAAAAGAAACCTCAAGTTTCAAATATTGTATTTCAATACTTTTACAAAATCAGCTTTTTTTTTTTTAATTTGAGTTCATGTTCTCAACCCTCAAAGGTAAACTAATCTATGTCCAATAAAAAAAAAAAAAGGCATAACTGACAACATTAGAACAGCAATTCCTCTAAGCCTCCAGCTGTTGTGCAGCTAATTTTCCTTTCTCCTACCTTCAGAAACTTTAATTTGAGGGAGCAGGACGTGTGTTTACCCCCATCCCAGAACCGGGTCCGGATCAACCCGATCGTGTGACTAAATCCGATCCGATCTTCTAAAAAATGCCAGATTGGCAGCCGATTCCGATCCGTAGATCAGATCGGGACATCCCTAACAGCAAGTAGGTTCAGAGTTCTATTCCAGTGTGGTTTGCCTTTCTACCTGTTCTCTCCACACCATGCAAGTATCCCTGTCATTAAAAACACATACATACAGGTTAATTCTCCTCTTGGTGCCCCTGACCACGGTACTGATGAAGATCTGGAGTTGGTCCTCAAGCACCTTCAGTGGCAGCTCACTGCTCTAAAAAGGTGCTATATGCTAATGCTATGTACTGTTTCTGAATTACAATGGGCAATATGCAGAGATTGAATTCCCCTATGGGGATAACAAAGCAAGTTAACCTTTAAATTACTGCATGAAGTTTATCATTTCACAGAATTGGTAAGCTAGCACTTAGCATTAGCTCACCTAAGACTCTTCTGACTTCTTCAACTCTGCACTGAATATGGTCACTTCTAGCCAACATAGTGATGACCAAATTGTAAACCACTTCACAGCCGCAACTCAGAAACCAATGGCACTACTTACATATATTTTAAAGTCAATTTGGACTCAAACAATTTATGGTAAATGAAGCATAATGAGCAGAATCACAACAAAAGAGGCCCCATTTCAATGAATAATATGACGCTGACCTTTGGATCTTCACGTGACAACCTTTTAAAGCTGGTCAGTGTCTGAAATTAATCATAAAAAGATTTCACAGTTTCTTAGTTTAGCTCTCTGTGTGAAAACAGCTGAAACACTACAATAAACTGAGTGGTTCCTGGGCTCACTTGCATTATTTTCAGCTAATGCAGGAGTCATTGATCTGTACATTTTCTGCCTTAAAGATATGCTGTCGACACCTTCCATCAGGCCTGGTATCAATAATTTTAATTACAAAAGACTCAAGTTCACACATGTTCTCTGAGCCAAATGAAGCTGACAACATATCCTGGGTGTACAGTACTGTATAATTATTAAAAGAGGTCTTTAACTAAAGTAACTTGAAAGAATAAACAGTTACAGTAGATGTCCCCAGACTCACCATTATTTAGAGTTTACTGTTTACCAAGCCCCACTGTGGTTTGTTCACCAAATATTAATTTTTTCCTTTGTGGGCAAATGTTTCTACAGTATAAACTAAGCCACAGACAAAAGTCAGTCCAATTATAATCCAAAAAACCCAAGGAAGGATCTAACACACAGGTTCATACAAACATATGTGCAAGCATCAGCGATAACCAAACAATCCCCACTAAAGTCTCTTCAGGGGTGCTTTAATAAATGGCCTGGTGCTTCTGTTTGTGCTCAGATGGCCACCATCAGCTGCTGAAGTTTGGACATTAGCTCTAATGAACTTCAGACTGTCTGGACCCACACATGATTAAAACCACATTTTGCTTCCTAATGAGCAATTAACAACAGAGAGATAACAGAGGAAGGGCGGCAAGTGGAGAACCTTTTAGGCATTGTGCCTTTAGAAGAAAACAATCATCACTTTGTCAGGCCATTACCCACACGGAGAGTGTACAGCACCGTTTGACTGCACTGTAGAAAATAGGACCAATGGCCCTGTACCTTACCGGCCAAATTAAAAGCTTTGGGAAATGTATCCGGATGCCATTTATTATCACCCAGTTCTGTGTATTTATTATATTACAGAAATAGCCCATGTTTTGGTCATATTCCAATCAGATCTGTAAAAAATTCAAATTCCAACTTGATATCATTGATACTGATTTATTGGATCAATCCACTTCCTATCTGTTATAATGGGAACATTTTTCAAAGTCGCACCAAATCCAGAATCAGATCCAGATCCAAATAATTTCAATACCTTGTGCTGACATCATACAGAAGCTGTATACCAAGTTTGAAGTCAATCAGAACTGTAGTTTGGGAGAAGACGATTGCAAGTTTTTCCCCATAAGAGCCCATGTTAAATATTCCATAAGTTCCCGGATCCAGAAGAAGATCCTGATCAGCATGTGGACATTATGTTTTGGTCATCTCCCCATCAGGGCTGGACTGTAGAAATTTACACTGGATATCATGTATATTTACTGAGTTATTGCATCGATCCACTTCCTATCTCAAATAATTTCACTAACTTTTGTCGACATCATCATAAAGAAGCTGTATACCAAGTTTGAAGTCAATCGGAATTGTAGTTTAGGAGAAGAAGACAATTGAAATTTTTGCAACAGACGATGACGACAATAGCTTACGACCTGTCGGCTGGTAAGCTAAAAATGACTGTAGAATTAACACTAAAAAGTTGTAAAATTGCAACATAAAAAAACTGTAAGTGACAATACAATGCAAAGTTGTTAATTTGAAAAGATTTTTGTGTTAACAATTGAATCAAATATAACTGTAGTTTTTACAGGAAGAGTATGTGAACAAAACCAGATTTGTATGTAGAAATGATGTATTTCTATTGTTTTTAGGAAATAAAACTGTAAATTGAAAAACAATGTGGTGCCGTTTAAATTGCAAGACTATAATGTTGAAATAACGGCATATTTGCTTTTTTTTTTTTTTTTTTTTTTGAATATATAAAAAAGTTATAAAAAGTAAACATTTAACAATGTAACATTTTAAATTTGTAAATGAATGGGTTGGTAGAGTTGGTAGAGTGGCTCGTCCAATACCCAAAGGGTTGGTGGTTCGAATCCTGGCTCCGGCCGTCCATATGTCAAAGTGTCCATGGAAGACACTGAACCCTGAATTGCTCCCAGTTGGACCTGGTGGTCTTGGACACCATGAAGGTGTAGAAAATGTGCTAAATAAGTGCAGTCCATTTACCATTTAAATCTACATGTTTAAAATGTTAAATCTACATGTTACTCCGTAAATATGTTTACAGTTGGATATGTTTTTTACAGTATTGTTCTGGCTGCCAGTTTTTTTTTCCGTAAAAACAACAGGATATTTTTTACAGTGTGGGTTTAGTTATCAAGATAATCAGAAAACAATCCAAACAACAGCACTCCAGGGAT
Source organism: Sphaeramia orbicularis (assembly GCF_902148855.1). Classification (NCBI taxonomy): domain Eukaryota; kingdom Metazoa; phylum Chordata; class Actinopteri; order Kurtiformes; family Apogonidae; genus Sphaeramia; species Sphaeramia orbicularis. The sequence continues at coordinate 41,630,352 of NC_043963.1, read as the reverse complement.
TAAATGTGCTTGTATCTAAGTCATGCTCCAGCGCTCTGTCTTCACCAGCAAACAACTGATGTAATGATGTTCAAGAAACCAAAAGGGCATCTTTTTTATTTGAGACCTCGGAGCCCGATGTTTCCCAGAGCCCGACAAAAGGGCTCAGACTAATCCTCGCAGAGGCCACATCAGTGTCGGCGCTGTCTGAACCACCTGACTGATTACCTCCTTTATGGAAAGCGACTGAGGGAGGAAAGAGCCCATCTGGTCGGATACGGTGCAGCCAAATCACAGGCCATTCAGTGTCAGTCTGAACCACACTTCTAACTACAACTCCTGACAACAGTCTGGCTGCAGGACAGGAACGCAGGTGATCCAGCACCAGTGAATGGAAATGGACCACAGATTGGATGAAGTTCTCATGAGGATCCATATTGAAGAAGTGTAAAGTGGGTGCTGCAGTGGTACACACAGTCAACTTACTAGTCCTTTTTGGAAAAAAATACAGTGGAACCTGTCGACAGTGTCCACATCTGTTCCTGTCAAATTCATTAGTACAAAACATAGATTACCATAATAATATTATAAGAATTGGTCACACATCTGTTCGTCCAACACTCAGTTTTACCAGCAGTGTTGTGCAAGTTACTTCCAAACTGTCATACATTACAGATTACTTGTTACTGTTATTCAATCATTCATTTTCTGACCCCACTTTATCCTCACTAGGGTCACGGGGGTTGCTTGGAGCCTATCACTGCTACATAAGGGTGAAGGCGACATAGGGGCGAAGGCGTTGTTACTGTTATTTAAAACAGCTAAAATTTGCTTAGAGGTCTTATTTCTGTCTTTGTGCATAAGAAATCAATATAAGTGAATCCCCAAAGGAACTTTGTGTTGGTAAATGCAACTTATGCAAATTTACAGGATTTCAGTTCTGTTGCAACATGTTGATGGTCATATGAACTATGTTTTCAGCTCAAAAATGTCCAATTTCATCACAATTAATGCTATATTTTCATGTCACAAATGGCCAAGTTATATTTTAACTGAATTTACCTGAAAAACAAATATTCTATTCTTTTAGATTCCCCACTTTTTCTTACAAGATTCTATCCTACATATTATGTTTTATTTTTACAGGTTGCAATATGGAGTATGGTGCTGATCCATCCTGCTTATGTTACACCAATACATACATGAAGAATGTCACACGTCACTTTTTAAATCAACAGTTTTCTAATAATAAGCATTTTTATAAAGAATTAACAATTCTATAATGTTACTTACTCTTTAGTATGATGATAAACTATACAATAAATAATTATGATCCTAGTTTTTGCACAGGGATCATTTGTGTAAACGGTGACATGGCTGCCGAGCATCAGTATGATGGGATCTGTAACAACCATGTCACATCCGTCCACTGACACATTTTGTGTTTTTGTGTCAGCTGTTATTGTTTTTGATCCACAATACTAACATTTATGAATAAGAGGAGAATTAGCAATAGTAAGTATATAAGTTTATTCCTAATAAAGTACTGGTACTGACCAGAGCATCATGGGTAATGTCACGTCTGTCCACCAGTAAAAGTTTTCACATACACGTGCTATTCAAAATCCAATATTTCCGAAAATATAGCTTCCACTGTCAAATAATATCAGTAGTCTGTGCACAAATGTATTAGCATTATATCAACACAGTTCTATGCATTTCTTACAACTTTTTTTTTTGACAAAAATGGCCACTCATTTGACCCCCTAAGTAAATTTTAGCCAAAAAGCAATTCCTTACCTTACAATATTCCTGTCTCCGAATTGTAATACATTACATGCCTCCTGTATTACTGTTGAGTTAGATAGAGACTCTCATCGTAAAGGCCACATGCTCAGTAAAACCCAACCCCCCAAAGTCAAATAATAACCCCCCCAATACAAGCGATAGGACAGCCTTGGATTGCAAAATGTGCACTCTGAAGTACATGTGGGCGAATAGTTCAGTAAGTAACGCTACAGTCTATGATGTTCGAGTCCCAGCAGGAACACTTGCACTGTTTTTTTCAACATTTTACGTGTACAAACAGGGGGCGTAGCACCAAGGATGCCAGTAAATAAAGAATTCTGACTAGTCATAGAAATGTTAGCTTACCTTGTCAGTGCTGATTACAGGGATCATGCTAATGCTAACTAGCTTCTGTAAAGCAGGGTTAGGGTTAGTTATGAGCATACATCCATGTGGCCAATGTACTGTCTTCTGTCGTCTTCACCCATTGGCTGAACACCAACAGGAAATAGAACTTTACAGATGTATTTTTGAAAACTTACGGAAAATTTAACATGGGCTCTTATGGGGGAAAAAAATTCAGTTGTCGTCTTCTCCGAAACTACAGTTCTGATTGACTTCAAACTTGGTATACAGCTTCTTTATGATGATGTCAACACAAGGTATTGAAATTATTTTGATTCGGATCTGATTCTGGATTTGGTGCCACTCTGAAAAATGTTCCCATTGTAAGAGATAGGAAATGGATTGATCCAATAAATCAGTATCAATGATATCAAGTAGGAATTTGAATTTTTACAGATCTGTTTGGAATATGACCAAAACATGGGCTATTTCTGTAATAGAATAAATACACAGAAGTGGGTGATAATAAATGGCATCTGGATACATTTCCCAAAGCTTTTAATTTGGCCGGTAAACTCCAGGGCCATTGGTCCTATTTTTTTGTTTTTATGTCAGTCATGCTTGAAAAGCTCAACTCGCATAGATCTAGATCTAGATCTGAACTAGCTTTGTTTTCTGGGGGCGGGGTCCGTTGTATAATAATATGGGAGGTATATCCCCCCACCCCAACCCATACCAGGGGTTCGCAGGTAACCCACTAATCCACAGGTGTAAAACATGCGGCCCGGGGGCCAAATCCGGCCCACCCAAGGGTCCAGTCCGGCCCTTGGGATGAATTTGTGAAATGCAAAAATTACACTAAGATATTAACAATCATTTTAGTTCAGGTTCCAAATTCAGACCAATTCAATCTCAAGTGGGTCAGAACCAGTAAAATCCTATCATAATAAGATATAAATAATGACAACTCCAAATTTCTCTCTTTGTAAATGTAAATATTTTCATGTATTTACACTAAAACAAAATATAATTTCACAAAAAATGTGAATAACCTGAAATGTTTTAAGAGAAGTGCAATTTTTACAATATTCTGCCTGTTATTAAATGTTTTGTGTATTTGTAGTGATCTGTAAGTTTTAACGCACATGTGTAAATGATAAACTGAGGCAGAATATTGTTAAAATTACACTTATTTTTTCTGGTTGCTCATGTTATTCACATTGTTTGAAAGGATAGTTTGTAGATGTAAACATTTTCATTGTTTAATTTGACTTTTTTCACTTCAACATAGAGAAAAGTTTGGAGTTGACATTATTTATGTGTTATGATGTTATTATTTTACTGGTTCGGCCCACTTCAGACCAAATTTAGCTGAATGTGGCCCCTGAACTAAAATGAGTTTGACACCCCTGCACTAATCCATGCATCACTAGTGAGGGGGGCTTTATTAACAGAACGCACCACATCGGGGCCAGTTCAAATTCACTTTCATTTTGCAAAGGGAAACAGGAGACTGTTGTTGTAGAGTGGATCATTGGTGTGTGCAGTCATATGCATCTATATCATGCTGCTGCTTACAGTACCTATCAGGTGAAATTGGATAATCTTCCCCGGCGCACATGATGATTTCTTACGGCACACTGGTTGGGAAACACTGAACTAGACGCTGAGACCCTCATCCTGTGGTCTTTGTCCCTTGTCTTTTTCCTCTGGCCTGTTCTTTCTTTTTGCACACTAACCTTAATGTCTTTTCCTACCTGAACCACAATCTGTGTCTCAGAGGGACACAACATTTAACGTCTTGGACATTGCAGCCACTTTTGTTTTTTCCATTACTGTGGAGGAAACACTCAGGAAAGGTGTTTTTTCAGACACAATCGTTTCAGTTTCTTAAGTTGTGAAATATTTAGCTTTTTGCTTTAGGGACCATGCTTCTGTCTTCATCATATTGTTGGATAAACTTCTATATATTATTTCCTTAAATAGAGAAATAGGGATGTGGTACTAACTATGCTGATGCAGTAGCAGATGAAATAAAATGGGCTGGTGTGCATGTGTTATGAACGAGCCATTTTGAGGAATAATTCTGAGTATTCATGCCTATTTTAGAAATATTATTTAACCTTTATTTAACCAGCAAGTCCCTGGAGACGTGGCCTAGATAGAACACCATAACACTCAATATTCATACAATCAAGCAATAAAAAGACACACAAGGGAATATACACAACCTGGCCAAAAAAAGGGCACCATCTGGACTATACTTAAGCAAATAGGTGAGAATCTAATTACTGCAGTGACTAATATGATGCAGTTCTTTGACTGTAACTGATACAGGAGCTTCTCATTCCTTCAACATCTGCCAGTTTGATAGAAGCATAAAGACTGGACTGTTAAATGGATAAAGGTCATGTGGTCTGATGAGTCCAGATTGATAATGTTACAGAATGATGAACTGATTACCCATCATGCCTAGTGCTTACAGTAAGGCATAAATGACACCATGGTAAATATTTCCCATAAATCAATGCTAAAAATGGTCCGATGAAAGACTATGTGCGTGACTCTCTTTTTTTGATTGATCAGTGAATAAGAGTTATAATCCAGTTTATGAAGAGCAGTTACAGTCTTTAATTGTGAATTTTAGGATTAGGATTCCAACAAAATCAGAGTTGGAGAGAGTTAGAAAAGGAGTTGTAACAGGTTTTGGTAAGAGATAGAAGATTACATATATATAAGACAGGATTTAACCCTTTAACCTCTGATGTGTCTGTGGTGAGCGTTCTGAATAGGAGTGTAAGAAAATATTGGTTCTGCAATATATTGCGATATTTCATTTCACAATACTGTATCACTATTTTTAGGCATTTTTATAAATGCAGATGTTATGGAGGTTCATTTTTGTTTTGTTTTTCTTTTTTGTTTATATATTATTTATTATTATTTAACACTCTTTTATTAAATAATGCTAATTCCTTTGTTGGGATTGTACAAAAATAATGCTATGATGTTAGTTCTGAACTAATAGAATATGAACATTTGAACTGTAATGTCTGTAAAACATAATTTAAGTTTTAACACCGGAAAATTTTGTGATATAGCATTATATCCTGTTGTGATCAAATAAAAATGTGTTTAGTATTTGTGCAGATTTCCTCCTTACACATGAAAAAAAAAACAACAATGCAATCTTTTTTTTTTTTTTTTTCATGGAGTTACAAAAATGTCCATGCATTTAATTTTTGAAGTAAAGAAACGTGTGTTTAAAACCCAATATCAGAAAGTACGGACGAGGATTAGGGCCACTGGAAAGAAATATAATAAACTAAGGTCCAATATGTATTTCTTATTATTATTATGAGAAAAAAAAAGTCAGAATTCTGAGTTTAAAGTCAGAGTTCAGAGAAAAAAGTCAGAAGTCAGAGAAAAAAGTTAGAATTCTGAGATTAACATCCAAATTCAGAGTTTAAAGTCAGAATTGTGAGAAAAAAAGTCAGAATTCTGAGGAAAAAAGCAGAATTCTGAATTTAGAGTCAGAATTCTGAGATTAAGGTCAGAATTCTGAGTTAAAGTCAAATTCTGAGGAAAAAAGTCAGAATTCTGAGTTTAAAGTCAGAATTCTGAGGGAAAAAAAGCAGAATTCTGAATTTGGAGTCAGAATTCTGAGTTAAAGTCAGAATTCTGAGGAAAAAAGTCAGAATTCTGAGTTTAAAGTCAGAATTCTGAGGGAAAAAAAGCAGAATTCTGAATTTGGAGTCAGAATTCTGACTTTAACTCAGAATTCTGAGGAAAAAAGTCAGAATTCTGAGTTTAAAGTCAGAATTCGGAGGAAAAAAAGTCAGAAATCTGAGTTAAAGTCAGAATTCTGAGGAAAAAAGTAAGAATTCTGAGTTTAAAGTCAGAATTCTGAGGGAAAAAAAAGCAGAATTCTGAATTTGGAGTCAGAATTCTGAGATTAACGTCCAGTGGCCCTAATCCTGTTCCATAAGAAAGTAATATCAAAACAATGAAATAAAAACATTTTTAATGCTGCAAATGCTGCGATGTTTTCTCACATTTTCACATATTCTAGTCCTAGTTATTACTCATGTCATGGAAATAACATGCAAAAAAAAAAAACCCTTTGTGTCTAACAAATAAGTGATTTCCACTCAAACATGTTAGTGCAGATCAGGTTTATGAAGAACAGCGAGGTGACAGTAATGGCCTGAATGTCAGTGAATGGGATGGTGCGTAAACAGCCACTCCAGGAATCTACAAGTGAACAGCTGGAGAATAACTGTCCACTGGAGTGACCACTATGCATGAAAGGGTTAATTCACTCAAATAAGCCCATGGAAACTTTACCAAACGTCCTGTCCTGGGGTCTGTGCCAGTTCTGCTGCCCTCCCCGCCTTTGCCAATAGCCGGTTCACACATCATAGGACTGATCATCATTATCCATCCACCTGTCGACGGCGGCTGATTTTCCCTGTGCTCATTCAATTTCTATGTCAGTCACCAGTAACTTTGTCCACGGCTGCATCGTTGGTTTGGTCTTTGGAAATTTGTCATCAGAAGACTGTTTTCCTTCCAGAGAAACATACTCTACTCAAAAGATTTAAGAGAATTATTCACCCAGTATTTATATTATAATTGTGCCCTATTTTTTTTTGTTTTTTTTGGACCCATATTGATCACTGTAACTGTCATTATGAGCCATTTCCACTATAGAGGGTATGCAAGTGACGTCACCGCTAGTGGAAATCACCGTGGTTACGCCCACTGAGCGGCAGAAAGAGGGAGATGAGTGACAGCGTTGGCTTCAATACCATTTAAACTTAAGAACAATATTTAATTTAAAAAATGGGGAAGAGCTGTTGTGCGATTGGTTTGAAAAGCAGTCGGAGCCATCGTTTTACAGACACTGAAAGACAAAGAAAAGAAAAATAGATGGATCTACAAATCCAGGTTTTGTTGCCTGGGTCCTGTTTGGAGTCAGGTAACATTAATTTATGCTGTATTTTTGGGTAAAATCATACCTTAAATTACGTATTGTTTTGGCTAACGTTACTTCTTAGTGAAGCTCTTGGTTTCATGATCAGATCTTTCATGGTTTTTGTCTTCATTTTGTGATTCTGAACCTTGTGCTCCGACATGATTAGTAAACTAATTTAAACTGAGGCTAACCTAGTTTTTCAAATACGGGGGAACTCGTATATTTGCATAAAGCTACGATGGGGCCACATAAGAAAATAAAAATGCTTGTCATGACGGGAATAAATATCGATATAAAACCCGTAATTTTATGAGAATAAAGTCGTAGTTATAAAAAAAAATGCATAATGTAACAAAAATGTCATTTATGAGATTAAAGTCATCGTATTCTGACAATAAAGCCATAATATTATGAGAATAATGTCGTAATTCAAAAACAGGTGGGAAAAATATCATAATTTACCAGAATACAGTGGTGCCCTGCTGGTCCACAGCAGTAGTATCTGTGTTGTATAAAGTCCTTGATCTGAACTAGACTCAGTAAATCTCCTCAGTACCAGTAGATCCTGCATATATTCACTGGGGTCAGTACACAATCTACTCTAAATGCACTTTGGATCAGCTGGTTCTGGGCCCTAGTTTTGGACCCTGGTTGTCGGTAATGATGAAACCATGTATATTTGTTTCAGGTAAAAATAGCGATGATCCCCTACACCCTGGATGTCAGGATACGCGGTTTTGTGCCACATGTCAATGTTTGTGAACCATTTGTTCTTTGGTAGCTTGTACGGATCCATGTCCAGTCCAATTGTCCTTAATTACCTCCGCCAAGGAGGTTATGTTTTTGCTAGGGTTTGTTTGTTTGTTTATTTGTTTGTCTGTCTGTCCGTTAGTGTGCAACATAACTCAAAAAGTTATGGACAGATTTTGATGAAATTTTCAGGGTTTGTTGGAAATGGGATAAGGAAGAAATGATTAAATTTTGGTGGTGATCGGGGGTGGGGGGACCCACGGGGGGGCCCATTTCCAACAAACCCTGAAAATGGGGGGGGGGGGGGGGGGGGGGGGGGGGGCGCAGACCAGAAAATTTCATCAAAATCTGTCTATAACTTTTTGACTTATGTTGCACACTAATGGACAGACAAACAGACAGACAGACAAACAAACAAACCCTGGCAAAAACATAACCTCCTTGGTGTGGGGAGGCCCACGGGGGGGGCCACTGATCAGCTTTGGCGGAGGTCTGCGCTCTCCGAGTGCTTCTAGTTCTTATTATTATTTCTTCTTATTTTTCTTCAGAAATTTCTGTTTTTTCAAGTTATTAATATTTTTTTTGTTTGTTTGGATAGTTTGTAAAATGTAAATGTTTTCATCATTAAATGTTATTTTTTGCATCTAAAAAAAATTGGAGTTGTCATTATTTCTAGGCTATTATCCTATTATTTTACTGGTCCGGCCCAGTGGAGATCAAATTGGGCTGAATGTGGCCCCTGAAAGAAAATGAGTTTGACACCCCTGCTCTACGTGGAACCGGCTCGACTAGGCTCAGCTTGGCTCGGCTTGACTCAACTGAGGTACCAGGTCCTATTCCTGGAGACCGTTTCCATTACAGCAGGGGTCACCAATCCTGGTCCTCGAGGGCCGGAATCCTGCATGTTTTAGATGTATCCCTCTTCCAACACACCTGATTCAAATGCTAAGCCTATCATCAAGCTGTGCAGAAGCCTGATAACGACCGTCACATGTGCTGGAAGAGGGAAACATCTAAAACATGCAGGATACCGGCCCTCGAGGACCAGGATTGGTGACCCCTGCATTACAGGATACTAACCGCTCTACAGTCCCTGGACGTCATAGCAATGTGGCGCGTTACTTCCGTGTCGTAGCTCAGATAGTTGCTGATAAACTCGCTCGTTTCATGTTCTCTCGTTAAACTCATGCTGAATTTTTACGTCTGAACCTCCTCGACAAACCATGGTGTAGTTTTACGGGCTGTCATCATGTGGATTAACCTACCTCTATATTTACTGTCAACTTTCACATCTGTTTTTTGTAAAACGGCGGGTCACAGAGACAACTCTCTGACCAATCAGTGGTCTGCAGTGTTTACACGTCACATTTTAGTATCTGTTCCCCAGTCCTGGAACCTCGGTGGAGGTGATACCAAAAAACTAGTACCGGCTACCAGATTCCAAGTCCTTTTTTGAAAGGCTGAGTTGAGTCGAGCCGATACCATCTAGTGGAAACGCAGCATAAGTCTGACTCCAATGATCTCGGAGTATATGTTTACTGCTACACTCCGTCATGTTGAGCAAGGTTGTTTTTTGCCACTCAGTCAGACTTAGGGGGGTGTGGCCCAGGGAGGGAAGTGATGTAAATGCATACCCTCTATAGTTAAAATTCCGTGCTCTTTTTCCATAGTTAAGTCATCTAATCTTTTTAACCAACTAAACATAGAAGTCCTTTAAAATGACCTAGAGGCATTTCATTCCCTCCTTACTAAACAATTCCATCCCATCAGGCTTGTGTGTGGAAATGAATGGAAAGTGCCAGAGACTTGGACTCATCCGGTTAATTCAGAAGTAGCTGACAGCAGCAGTCACCTGTGTGAAGGTTCTTTTTTTTTTTTTTTTTTTTTTTTTTCTCGACCGGGGATTTCTTCCTGCCTGCCTCCTGGATTTGCACAGGAGGAAAATATAATCAGAGAGTAGGCAGACATAGACAGGATGCACCAGGCTTACTAACAGGCTGAGGGCACAGGCTGCTCACTGTGAGGTGAAACGGGGGGGTTTTGGATGTGGTGGTGGTGGTGGTAGTGGGGGGGGCTGGCAGGGAAAAACTGAAGCTAAACAAGATAGAATATTAAAGGGGAGGTAACAGGAGAGGCCGCATGGGACCAGCAAAGAGAAACAGATGAAGAACGGTATTTGAGTAGGTGTTAGAAAAAGGCAGGGAGATATTTGGAAGATATTTGGCAAATGGGAGAGTAGTAATCGGAGTCGTACGCTGTCAGCCAGTGGCAGATTTCAGCCCGAGAAAAAGAGAAGGGTTTTAAGGGCTCGACTGTCAGAAATCCCTCGCAGATACACCTCTCACACAGCAATTTAGGCGAGGCGGGATCGGCGCACATTCCCACTAATCTATTGATCTGCTGCCAAAAGACGGATCAGAGAAGAAAGCCTCCAACCTTTGGAGACCAATCCTTGAACCTCCGAGGAGCAGCTGTGGATAAGCGCCACACCTGGGGGCCAATTTACGGAGAGGCCCTACTCCCAGCATCCAGATTTCTGAAAACAATCCAGTGTTCTCTAATCTCAAAGTGGCGCCCCTAACAGCAAAGAGCCACACCGTCCTCCCAGAAGAAACTGACTCCGGAGACTGTTCGCACAAGCGGCTTATTGGGAGTGAAGTCAAATGTGTTGCAGGTCACGGTTTGGTCACATGAGACGGCATAAGCTGATTGAGTAAACACCCGGAAATGATGCATGTTCATCGTTCTTGTGACGGGCATAGAAGTCCAGTAAATTGGATTTTTGAAGCAAATTGTGGAACTGCACACAAAGGAAGCGCTCATAGTTATTTGTTTTGAGGAATCTATCACTGTAAAAAATGACTGTAGAATTAACACCAAAAAGTTGTAAAATTGCAACATAAAAAAACTGTAAGTGACAATACAATGCAAAGTTGTTTATTTGAAAAGATTTTTGTGTTAACGATTAAATCAAATGTAGCTGTAGTTTTTACAGGAAGAGTATGTGAGAAAACCAGATTTGTGTGTAGAAATGATGTATTTCTATTGTTTTTAGAAAATAAAACTGTAAATTGAAAAACAGTGTGGTGCCGTTTAAACTGCAAGACCATAATGTTGAAATAACAGCATATTTGCTTTTTTACATATGGTCGGCTTCTTGATAAAACTTGCTAAGTGACATTTTTGGTTGGGAATAAAAACCTTCTATCTCCCCTATTATAGCTTCAAATTTCAGTCTCCTGTGAAAGTTGTTTACATTTCATCATAAGTACCAACATTAAAGGAACAGATTTTTTTTTTATCATATTTCACAGTTTCCTGTTATATAAACAGTTTTTTGTTTCTCCTATAATATTTTCCATATATACATATATATATATATATATATATATATATATATATATATATATATATATATATATATATATATATGTCACAGTAGAGATTGAAATCCAGTAGGATTCGTAATCCTACTAGGACAGATAGGAATTTTAGTTTGTCCTAGGACAAACTAAAATCCTACAAGAAATTAGGATCTGAAGATTAACCCTAACCCTAACGCCCTAACCCCCCCAACCCCCCCTAACCCTAACCCAACGCTAACCCTAACCCTAGGACAGATAGGATTTCAGTTTGTCCTAGGACAAACTGAAATCCTATCTGTCCTAGTAGGATTACGAATCCTACTGGATTTCAATCTCTACTGTGATGATATATATATATATAAATATATATATATATATATATATATATACACTGAACAAAAATATAAATGCACCACTTTTGTTTTTGCTCCCATTTTTCATGAGCTGAACTCAAAGATCTAAAACTTTTTCTATGTACACAAAAGGCCTATTTCTCTCAAATATTGTTCATAAATTTGTCTAAATCTGTGTTAGTGAGCATTTCTCCTTTGTCCTTTGTTGAGATAATCCATCCACCTCACAGGTGTGGCATATCAAGATGCTGATTAGACAGCAGGATTATTGCACAGGTGTAACTTAGGCTGGCCACAATAAAAGGCCACTCTAAAATGTGCACTTTTACTGTATTGGGTGGTCCAGGGGGGTCAGAAAACCAGTCAGTATTTGGTGTGACCACCATTTTCATCACACAGTTTTCTTCATGAATTCTCTGAAACACCTTTGGAGATGGCTTATGGTAGAGAAATGAACATTCAATTCACAGGCAAAAGCTCTGGTGGAGATTCCTGAAGTCAGCATGCCGATTGCATATTCCCTCAAAACTTGTGACATCTGTGGTATTGTGCTGTGTGATAAAACTGCACATTTTGGAGTGGCTTTTTATTGTGGCCAGCCTAAGGCACACCTGTGCAAAAATCCTGCTGTCTAATCAGCATCTGGATATGCCACACCTGTGAGGTGGATGGATTATCTCAGCAAAGAAGAAGTGTTCACTAACACAAATTTAGACAGATTTGTGAACAATATTTGAGAGAAATAAACCTTGTGTGTACACAGAAAAAGTTTTAGATCTTTGAGTTCAGCTCATGAAAAATGGGAGCAAAAACAAAAGTGGTGCGTTTATATTTTTGTTCAGTATATATACATACAGGGTGGGGAAGCAAAATTTACAATGAACATTTAGTTGTTTTTTCTCAGCAGGCACTACGTCAATTGTTTTGAAACCAAACATATATTGATGTCATAATCATACCTAACACTATTATCCATACCTTTTCAGAAACTTTTGCCCATATGAGTAATCAGGAAAGCAAACGTCAAAGAGTGTGTGATTTGCTGAATGCACTCGTCACACCAAAGGAGATTTCAAAAATAGTTGGAGTGTCCATAAAGACTGTTTATAATGTAAAGAAGAGAATGACTATGAGCAAAACTATTACGAGAAAGTCTGAAAGTGGAGGAAGCAACAAAAAACATACCAAAGCTTTTATTAAAGCTCTCAAATCCAAAATCCTAAAGGATCCAACCAAATCCATGAGAAAAATGGCAATTGAACTTGAGGTAGACAACAAGACTGTTAGAAATGCAGTAAAATATGGTTTGAAGATTTAAATTCTCATGACTTTCAATAAACTAATTGGTCATACACTGTCTTTCAATCCCTGCCTCAAAATATTGTAAATTTTGCTTCCCCACCCTGTAGGAAAATACCAGATTTTCATTGAAAAGATGCCAAATACAGAGGATAATATTGAAATAAACTGTGATAAATCACTTAAGAAATGTTAAATACAGAGAAACCCTTCTCCCCCTCTCTATGATAAGCTGTGGCTGATGGGCAGCTCATTCAGCCAGCGGATTATCCCACCCAGGTGCAGGACTGAACGTTTCAGACGCTCCATTATTCCAACCGTCATCAGACTGTACAACAGCAGCTTGGCTTAAATTACATCCTGCTCTGAACAGACTTTGCATCTGTAAACTGTCACTCACTTATAATAAAAGTCCTTTAAGTACTTTATTTAGCCCAATTTGATCTCAAGCGGGCCAGACCAGTAAAATAATGATTTAATAACCTATAAATAATGACAAATCCAAGTTTTTCCTTTTTGTTTTAGTACAAAAAAAAAAACCAATTACATTATGAAAATATTTACATTTTACAAAAAGATGTGAACAACCTGAAAAAACAGAAATTTCATTTGAAAAATTAGTGCAATTTTAACAATATTATGCCTCGAGTTATTATTTATACATGTTCATTTACACATAATGTTACATAAACATTTGGTTATAGGCAGAATATTGTTAAAATTTTGGAGTTTGGAACTAAAATTTGAACAATTTCTACAATATTCCATCTCTTATTATTAACACAACTACAGATCAGAGTGGATCCATAAATGCACAAAATATTTACTAACAGGCAGAATATTGGTAAAATTGCACATTTCGGGTTGTTCATGTCTGTTTTTATTGAAGTATTTGCATTTTATTGTGAAAGAATAGTTTTGTAATGTAAATATTTTCACAGTGTAATGTTATTTTTTTTCACTTAAACTTTTTCCACATAATTTTTTACAAAGAAAATTTGTAGTTGTCATTATTTATGGGTTATTGTGTTGTTATTTTTACTGGAGATCACATTGGTCTGTATGTGGAACCTGAACCAAAATGATTTGGACAACCTGGACTGTTCAGGTTAATTTTTGTACTTTCATCCAGCGGGCTGGAATGGAACCTTTGGCGGGCCAGACTTAGCCCCCGGGCCGCATGTTTGAAACCTGTGATTTATATTGATATTTTGTGTCATTTTTAGTTACTTTAACACATTTTTTAATATTTTTATATTTTTTTTAATTTTTCTGTTGTATTTGATGCATATTGTCTTGTGCTGCTGTACATTTGAATTTCCCCCTTGGCGGATCATTAATGTATATCTTATCTCATCTTATCTTATCTTATTCATTTGGGAACTGCCACAAAAATAGCACTACATCTTTATAGGTTTACAACAGATACTTTCTGCTATAAAACCGAAAAAGTCCATCCTGAGGTACTTAGGAAAAACAGAGGCCCCTCTTGTTGGACTCCAGAAAAGAAACCTGTTTCCTCTATTGATATAAAGAACTCATTCTAAGGTAACAAAAACACAGCAACTCTCATTTTCTGTGATTACACAGTAATGAAAGCATATTTCAGTATATTACATACCACTCTGCAGTTAGATCCTGATAAATCCACCTACATTTTCTACACTGGACCTTTAAATGGTCCAGTATGTTGGGTCCCCTGTGGCCTCCAGCGGTTAAGCACCTCCATTTGAAATCTACACTCCAACACTTTGCTCATTGAATTTCAGCCTCTTCCCTCCGGACAGTTGTTTGCAGTTCCTCGGTTTAACACAGAATGGTACAATAATAGCTTTATTCCATGAGGCAGGACTCACATCAACAAATTATATGAAAACCACACAGACAACGAACTCTTCATTTAATTATTCCTCATGAGTATTTTGTGTTTTATTGTATTATTCTTCATGTTTGTCTGCTGTCTGTGTTTGTATTTGTGTCTAGAGGGGGGCCTTTTCACTGCAATTTAATTGCAGTCAACAGTATGACAACAGAAACATGGTATTATAGAACAAGTGTTCACTTCTAATTCAACTGAAGACTTAATTTGATTTTTTGTAACTATTAACTAATCGGCTAAAATTTACTTAGAGGTCTTATTTATGTGTTCGTGCATAAGAAATCAATATAAGTCACAGGTGTCAAACATGTGGTCCGGGGGCCAGAACCGGCCCGCCAAAGATTCCAATCTGGCCCTCAGGATGAATTTGCAAAGTGCAGAAGATATTAACAGTCAAGAGCATCAAACTCAAAAATAACAGCATAATAACCTAGAAATAATGACTCCAAATTTTCTTCTTGGTTTAATGTGAAAAAAATAATATGACATCATGCCTTTAAATAATGGCAACGCCAATTTTTTCACTTTGATTTACTGCAATGAACATTAAATTCTGATATCCTTTAATAATAAAACGACAATAACCTGAACAAATATGAACAACCTGAAATGTCTGAAGAAAAATAAGTGTAATTTTAACGTTATTATGCCTGTTTTGTATCTTGGTAGATCTGATCTGTAATGCACATGTATAAATCACAAGTTACGGCATAATATTGATCAAATTATTCTTCTTATTATTTCTTCTTATTTTTCTTCAGAAATTTCTGTTTTTTCAAGTTATTAATATTTTTTTTGTTTGTTTGGATAGTTTGTAAAATGTAAATGTTTTCATAATTAAATGTTATTTTTTGCATCTAAAAAAAATTGGAGTTGTCATTATTTCTAGGCTATTATGCTATTATTTTACTGGTCCGGCCCACTGGAGATCAAATTGGGCTGAATGTGGCCCCTGAAAGAAAATGAGTTTGACACCCCTGATATAAGTGAATCCCCAAAGGAACTTTGTGTTGGTAAATGCAACTTATGCAAATTTACAGGATTTCAGTTCTGTTGCAACATGTCGATGGTCATATGAACTATGTTTTCAGCTCAAAAATGTCCAATTTTATCACAATTAATGCTATATTTTCATGTCGCAAATGGCCAAGTTATATTTGAACTGAATTTACCTGAAAAACAAATATTCTATTCTTTTAGATTCCCCAATTTTTCTTACAAGATTCTATCCTACATATCACATGTTTTATTTTTACAGGTTGCAATATGAAGTATGGTGCTGATCCATTCTTTGGTGATTTATCACCATTTATTATAATACTATCCTCTGTATTTTGCATGTTTTCAATCAAAATCAAGTATTTTCCTATATTTAATTCACTGATCATGTAGATGTTCATCAAAGCTCAGATTAAAGTTAAGGATGAGAAAACTGAAGAAAAAGTGAGTTTTTCAGTAAAATATATTATTAACTGAACATAAACCAAGTGTCTGCATCCACTGTCATTGATCCAACTCCATGGGTTTTACTGGTGAATTAGTGTTGTAGAAGACGACAGTGTTTCCATGGTAACTACAGAGCCTCTGAATGTCCAAATGGGTCATATCTGATGACCATGAAAAGATGACAAACTGCCTTTTATATGAATCATTCACATGTACTGTTATGATAAATGGATGAACAGACATTAATCATTTAAGATCAGTGGATGGTTTCGGTCACCAGTGGCTGTTTGGGTCTTTATGGCTTAAAGATCCAGTGTGGTTGCTATCTTGGTAGCACCTGACTCCAGTTAACACTTACTTAATGCAGATATTAGCGATGCAAATTAGCTGAGGTGACACCTAACAGATAGCTAGCAGCTAGCCACCCGTGACAGCACTCACCATCCTGTCACTCAAAGCAGGAACATCCTTAATTATGCATAACTTTACACTTTGATATAACACCCTACAGAGCTGTCATCAATGGAGAAATTAGACATAACCTATAGAGAGCAAAACTGTTTAGTATCAGATTGTAAATATGGTTATTTCTGCTGCAATGTTTCTGCAAAGTGTTTAAACATGGTGTACTGTCCTCGCTAAGACATCTGTACTTAGTCTGAGCTCAACTCTGAATTAATGATGCAAGATATGTCCTCGCAGCAGTTTGCAGCTTTAATGTACATTCTTGACAACAGGCAGATTCACAGAGTGTAACTACACAATAAAGACAAAATAAATCGTTTAGTTATGTCTATTACTACTGCGCATATTCACAGAGAATGCAAAGATGTAATTATTATCTCCACCAGGAGGTATTGTGATCACTTTGTGTTACGGCTACTCTTGCATTCAAAAAGAAAAAGGATAAAAAATAAAAATAGCAGAGTAGTCTGAGGAGGAGGTCTATGACTTACTAAATTCCTTAATAAGCACTCGCGGAGATATTTCTATATTCAAAAATGATCAAAATTTATTTTCTCCCACAAAAATATTCTCCGTGGTTGACTTCTACTTGGCAATAATTTAAAAAAAAAAAACGTCTTAAGCAGATATAGCATATTTAGTCGGAGATACAGGGTGGGGAAGCAAAATTTACAATGAACATTTAGTTGTTTTTTCTCAGCAGGCACTACGTCAATTGTTTTGAAACCAAACGTATATTAATGTCATAATCATACCTAACACTATTATCCATACCTTTTCAGAAACTTTTGCCCATATGAGTAATCAGGAAAGCAAACGTCAAAGAGCGTGTGATATGCTGAATGCACTCGTCACACCAAAGGAGATTTCAAAAATAGTTGGAGTGTCCATAAAGACTGTTTATAATGGAAAGAAGAAAATGACTATGAGCAAAACTATTACGAGAAAGTCTGGAAGATACTATTAAAGAAGAATGGGAGAAGTTGTCACCCCAATATTTGAGGAACACTTGCGCAAGTTTCAGGAAGCGTGTGAAGGCAGTTATTGAGAAAGAAGGAGGACACATAGAATAAAAACATTTTCTATTATGTACATTTTCTTGTGGCAAATAAATTCTTATGACTTTCAATAAACTAATTGTCTCTCAATCCCTGCCTCAAAATATTGTAAATTTTGCTTCCCCACCCTGTAAACTGTCTCACTCCTCACTCCTTCCTCATGACAGTCAGACAAAAGGCCTGATCCAGCTGTCCTCTCTCCCTCATCACAGGAGGAGGACGGTCCGATCAGGAGGAGGGTATGAGCAGCTGAAAACAATATGAAATCAATCATACTTCATTAATCAGTATGACCATTTGCCTTATTTTGATTTACCATTATCCAAAATATTGATAAATAATATAAGTGGCTCCAACACTTTGCTTTGTGTGTTTGTTTGCGTGTTTGTTTGTTTGTTTGTTTGTTTGTTAGCAACTTTATGGGAAAACTATTCCAACCATCTTTACCAAATTGTACCCACAGATAGGCCTAGACCCTGGGATGAACCCATTAAATTTTGGTTCAAAGTTCAGGGTCACAGCAAGGTCACAAAATCTCAAATTTTCCTATCATTGAGCAATTTTCAAAAATTCATAAAAATTTCAAAATGACTCCGATTAGCCTCCAATTTGATCCACCCATAGCTTATAACAATGTCTTGTATCTGGCACAAAATTGTTCACATCCACTGTGGAATGTGGACTCTGTGGACATTTCAATTTAAAATGGAAAATCCTATTTACCACACATTTTTCATTATAACTTAACAAATATTTATTGGAATTTAATATAATTTTACATACACATGACTGGCACCAAGCTTCAACTTTGTACGAAACATCATTACGCTCTGTTGACTTTTGTTATTTTTTATGCACCATTTTCAAAAAAATCATAAAAAATGCTATTCATGAAATATCCTTATCTTCTCTTAAAAATTAAAATTCTGTAATTAAATGAATAATTTTAAAAACTACAGACCCCCTGTACTGAAGACCTCTAGTTCAAATCTTTTAATTCAATCAAACTGTAACTATGATAAAAATTTAAAACCTATAAAAATGTATTACCATGTTTGACCGCAATTTTTCTGCTGTGTGGAACAACCTTGAAACTGTTTCATTTTAAAAAAAAGAAATAGTCGATCTACACATGCACACTGTTCGGGGTGCCTGGCGGAGGTTTGCGTTCTCTGACCACTTTTTATAAACTTAATTTGACTGCTAATACAACAATCACCTGGTAAATAATTAAAGGTTACTTCAAAAGCTGACATATTATAATATTATATACAGAGCTCCGGCGCTTGGTTCTAGGGGTACTTGAGTATAAAGCTACGACGGCGTATTAAGGCCACATAAGAAATAAAAACGCTTGTCACTACGAGAATAAAGTCATAAAATATCGATATAAAACCCGTAATTTTGAGAATAAAGTTGTAGTTATTAAAAAAAAAGCATAATTTAACAAAAATATCATGTGTTTATGAGATTAAAGTTGTCATATTCTGACAATAAAGCTATAATATTATGAGAATAATGTTGTAATTTAAAAACAAGTTGGAAAAATGTTATAATTTACAAGAATAAATTCGTACCCTGCTGGTCCACAGCAGTAGTATCTGTGTTGTATGAAGTACATGATAGACATAAATCTCCTCAATACTAGTAGATCATGCATTTATTCACTGGGGTCAGTACAAGGTCTACTGTAAATGGATTTTGGATCAGCTGGTTCTGGGCCCTGGTTTTGGACCCTGGTTGTCAGTAATGATGAAACCATGTATTGACAGAGTGAAACTACACAATAAAGACAAAATAAATCTATTAGTTATGTCTATTAACGTGCAAAACCACTAATCCAGGAAGTACCACACAAACTAAACACAGGTAAATATATACTTGACGAAATGATGCAAAACATTTACAATACCAGACCAAAATAAGTAAATAAATATGTAACAAGATGCAAAACAAATACGATGCAAAATGTTAAAAAAAAAAAAAAACCTTCATATAATCTCATTGTTCTGTCTTTATACACTTTTTTCAGTTGGAATATGTTTTTTCAAACATCAAACCAACACATATATTGACTATAGACGTGATAGAAATGGTCCATCAACCCGAAAATAAAAGAAAGAGAAGGATCAGTAAAAAGAATGAATGTCATAAAGACTTCAAATAAACCCCTGGACTAAAACAGAGGTTAAAAGAAGTTACAAACCCAATAAAAATATGTTTCAAAACCCAATAAATCCCTCCAAAAATATAAGACATATTCACAAATAAGTAAATAAATAAATTCTGTGTACTGTATTGCTACAGCTTTAGTGTTGAAGGAAAATAAATGTAAAAAAACAAGAATGTAGGCTCATCTGTCTATAAAAAGTATATGTTTTCCTCTTTCACTGTTTTGAAAATAGAAGTATGGGTAATATAACACTGAATACAGCAATTTTACTCCTTTTCAGATTTACTCAAGCTCCGTCAGGTTGGATGGATGTGAACTGCCTTTTCAAGTATAGACAAAAAGGTGTTGAAACCACCTTGTGTATCTTCATAATATGCATTAGGTCATTGTCTTGTTGGAAAATAAATCTTCTCCCACGTTCCATTTCTCTCACAGACAGAATCAGATCGACCTCCAGTATTTCTCCTACATTTATTTTATCGTCTACATTTACAAGCCTGATGCTGAGACGTATCCACAGTATCCACAGTATCCGCAGTACCCACAATATCCACAATATCCACAATATCCACAGTATCCACAGAATCCACAGTATCCGCAGTACCCACAATATCCACAATATCCACAGTATCCACAGAATCCACAGTATTCACAGTACCCACAGTATCCGCAGTACCCACAGTATCCACAGTATTCACAGTACCCACAGTATCCACAGAATCCACAGTACCCACAGTATCCACAATATTCAGTCGTCACAGCATCTGCAGTATCCACACTATACACAGTATTCACAGTACCCAAAGTATTCTCAGTATTCACAATACCCACAGTATTCACATTTTCCACAGTGTCCACAGTATTAACATTTTCCACATTATCTACAGTACCCACAGTATCCTCAGTAATCACAGTATCTACAGTACTCATAGTATCCTCAGCATCTACAGTATCCACAGTAACCTCAGTATTCACGGTACCCACAGTATTCACATTTTCCACAGTATCCACAGTACCTACACTATCCTCAGTAATCACAGTATCTACAGTATCCACAGTATCCTCAGTGTGCACAGTATCCACAGTATTCACAGTATACACAGTACTCATAGTATACACAGTATCCACATTTTCTACAGTATACACAGTATACACATTACCCACTATATTAACAATATCCACAGTACTCACAATATCCACAGTATCCACAGTATTCACAGTATCCACAGTATCCAAAGTATACACATTACCCACTATATTAACAGTATCCACAGTACTCACAATATCCACAGTATCCACAGTATTCACAGTATCCACAGTATTCACAGTATCCACAGTATACACAGTATACACATTACCCACTATATTAACAGTATCCACAGTATTCATAGTATCTACAGTCTCCACATTATCCACAGTATCCACAGTACCCACAGTATTCACAGTATCCACAGTTTTCACAGTATTCACAGTACCCACAGTATTCACAGTATCCTCAGTTTTCACAGTATTTACAGTACCCACAGTATTCACAGTATCCACTATATTAACAGTATCCACAGTATCCACTCTGTACACATTTTCCACAGTGTCCCCCTCCATCCTTCACGGTGCTGAAGGTGTGTTTGGTGGTGTGTGGTGTTTGGTGTCTATCAAACAGACCTTCTACTCTGACATCCACAGTGTCCATTGATCAGACCACAGAACCTTCTTGACCTCCACCGTCCTCCTTCTGTTCCTCATTAGGCTTTGACTGAACCCACCAGTGGGTCAGCTTCAGTCTGTTCAGTCTCAGCTGCTGAAGCTTTAACTCCTTCAGAGTCCTAGTTGTTATGGTTATTGGCGGTCCATGGTCCATTAATAGTTTCCCTCTTCGAGGTCATTCGGTTCGTGGCCGTAGTCACATGTACTATATATTCCTTCCTTTATTTAATGATGCATTTTACTGAACTCCACATGTTCAGTGACTTGGACTATTTTTATATCCATCCTCTGATTTATACTTTTCAATAACCTTCTCTCTGAGTGTTCTTTGGTGGTGGTGGTGGTGGTGTAGTTGGAGGTTGGAATACTGATTAACCAGTAACTGGACAACATCACCAGAGACACATTCACTGTGATAAAGTGATCTCCATGACAGTAAATGGAACACCACAGCACCAACTGGCTGAACCTCTGTTGAATTACACTTTAATGAAGGTGAATATTAAAACAGCCTTTGACATTCATCACCAATTTTTCATCAAATCTGTAAAACCTGAGTGATAGTCTAAGTATCATGGATCTGTTAGTCTTTTGACCCATTTCCACTACGTTTAATCGACTCGACTCGACTCGGCCTTTTTGCGTTTCCATTAAAGGACCTGGAATCTGGTGCCTGGTACTTCTTTTTTGGTATCACCTTAAAAAGATTAGATGACTTAACTGTGGAAAAAGTGCACAGAATTTTAACTATAGAGGGCAGGAGTGTCAAACTTATTTTAGTTCAGGGGCCAAAAACAGCCTGATATAAAGTGGGTCGGACCAGTAAAATAATATAAATAATAGAATAAGAACTTAGAAATAATATCAACTCCAATGTTTTCTCTATGTTTTTGAGTGAAAAAAGTAAAATTCTGTAATTAAAATTTTTACATCTACAAACCGTACTTGAACGTAGCATGAACAAATATAAACAACCTGAAAATTCTTAAGAAAAATGAGTGTAATTTTAACAATATTACACCTTAGTTTATCATTTATACATGTGCATCACAACTTACAGATCACAGTGGATCTACAAATACACAAAACATTTTATAATAGGCAGAATATTGTTAAAATACTACATTCTTCTTCATATTTTTTGTGAAAAGCCAGTCTGTAAATGTAAACATTTTTGTGTAATTTTACTTTTTTGACACTGAAACAAAAAGAAAAAAAATAGCCTTTTTCATTATTTATAGGTTATTATGATCGTATTTTACTGGTCTGACCCACGTTAGATTGAACATTCTTGATTGCTAATATCTTCAGTGTAATTTTTACATTTCACAAATTCATCCAAAGGGCCAGACTGGAACCTTTGGCGGGCTAGATTTGGCCCCCGGGCCGCATGTTTGACACCTGTGATAGAGGGTATGCATTTACATCACTTCCCCCCCCGGACCACGCCCCCTAAGTCCAACTGAGTGGCACAAACCAACCTCGCTCAACATGATGGAGTGTAGCAATGGAAACGGTCTCCAGGAATAGGACCTGGTACCCGAGCCGAGCCGGTTCCACCTAGTGGAAACTCGGCATTTCTGTGATTCCATACCTGAATCACCCCCTTCACAGTGAACAACTTCAAAGTGTACTCCATCACAAACAGTTCTTTGTTTACATACCAAAACGAAATCAAACCATCACTCGGGCCTTTTCGGAATTTGACGCAGCCGCAGCAGCAAAGAGCAATGAAGCCATTTCCGTTGTTTGTCATAAAAAAAATCCGAGTCACATATTGGTTTGGTATGTAAGACCAATGTGATCTCAAGTAAAATAATAGCATAATAATATTAAAATGTAAATAACCTGAAAATTAAGTGCAGTTTTAATAATATTCTGCCTCTTACCAGAATAATGCACTTGTACAAATGAAAAGTTGAGGCATTATATTGTTAAAATTGCAAGAATTTTTTTTTTTTTTTTTTTTTTCTGGTTATTCACATCTTTTTTGTGAAATGATTGTTTGTCATTGTAAATATTTTCATAATTCAATGCATTTTATTGCAGTAAAACAAAGAGAAAAACTTGGAGTCGTCATTGTTTATCGGTTATTATGCCTGCCTTAAAGCACTGCTGTTGCATTGCATGGTCTGTCTGCTAGCTTGACAATAAAGCCAATTAGCATTAATTACATGACGCAAAGCTGCCTTTACTCTTGTGAAACTAAACTGTATGTGTTAACATTTATCAACGAGTTGAAATGACTGCGTGTCCTTAAACATAACACTTAGCATTGTTAGAGTTCTGTGAAGGTTAGAATTGGTTTAACCTCCTGAGACCCACAAAATGTCAGCAAAGTACAAGCTTTTTTTCATTTTTTTTATTAAATAAGTGCCTATATTGGAAACATCATGATGCAACAGTTTTTTCTGATGCAGTTTTTAAAATTTTTATGGAATGTCCTTTGTGGTGGACAGTTTTCTTGTCTTTTTTTTTGTATAAAATTGTGAAACTCTTATCCATAAATGTGGACAGAAAACCCATAGCTGGGTCTGAGGAGGTTAATAAGTTTGTCTCCACAGTCTTTCTCAGCTCCACCCTTTTCTCTAACTGTAGACGTTTGTGTTTCCACAAAATGACAAACTCAAGCCTTCAAAATGGCACTGGTCTGGTTTTTATATACAGTCCTTGCCCTGTTATGGCCTGCACCTCCTCTTTGAGAAAAGGTCAGAAACATTCCTAAACCTTTTATCGGGCAAGTGACTATTTTTGGTCATTTCCACACATGCTACAAGACAGTGACTGCAACAGTTCCAGTGAGGACAGTGAGTCAACAATCTCAGGTCCAGTGTGGTCTACAGGGTCTGTAAGGTCCACCTCTGCATGAACAGTGAGTGGACCTGCTTTGTTAGGTACCATGAAGTAATGGTACTAATGGAAGGAATGATGTTCAAAGGGACAATGTGGATGTGGACAGGGGTCTGGATCAGCACTTATGTTGGTCTGATGTTCTAGAAGTGATGTTGTAATGTTCTAAAATACATGTTCATGTCTTTTTCTTGTATTTTTTTTATAAGATAAGATGGACTTTATTGATTCCTTAAGGGGGAAATTCAAGTGTGTACAGCAGCACAAGACAGTATGCATCAATACAATAGAAAAGACAATAAAGAGATAAAATATAAACAATATAAACAAGTTTGATAAAGTGGCCTAAGTGACACAAAAATAGCAATAATAATAATGATAAAGTAGCAAGCATGCAGTAGGTGACTTTTTACAAGTGTGCAAGTGACACTGACAGATGCAACGACTGCTTAGAGCAGGATGTACATCTTGGTACATATATACTTCTTGGATTTATTTATTACCCCACCTGCTGAAGGGGAGACGAGGGGTATTGTTTTTTGTTCAGTTTGTGTCTTTGTTTGTGTTTGTTGACACTCTAGCAGCAAAACTATTGGTTGAATTCATACCAAATTAGGTTTAGAGATTGCCAGTGACCCAGAATAGATCTGATTACATTTTGGAAACTGCAGGTCAAATTTCAAATTTTTTATGAATTTTTAAAAATCTTTTTTTTTTTTTTTTCCCCCATTTTCTTATAATGAGCAAAATTTCAAATGTCTGTAGCACCAAAACTATTCACTGATTTCATTCCAAATTTGGTGTAGAAATTGTCACATCTGTCCCCAGACGTTAGTCTGGTTTTGTCTGTCTTGTTCGTCTTGTCTGTCATTTCCTGTTTTATTTTGTTAAGTTCTCCTCGTGTGTCATGTCTGGTGTCTTTGCTTCCTTTCCCTAATCTGTGTCACCTGTGTAATTACCTGTCCCCGCCCTGATTTGTTCCTCCTGTGTCTCATTGTCTTCCCTCCCTCTTGTTTATTTAAGCCCTGTGTTTCCCCCTGTCTGTTGCCAGTTCATATTTGCCTCTGTGCCTATACTTACCAGCGGTTTTTGGATCCTGTCTGTCTGTTTGCCTGTTTTTGACCCGGTTTGTCTTCCCTGACTCCTGCTTTTTGCCTAACCCTTGTCTATGCTTCTGCCTCCAACGATTAAACGTGTGTTCGACCTACTGCCTGTTTTACTGGTACATGAGCTTGCCTGTTCCCTATGTCCTGTTGCCTTTCTGTCTGCCTTCCTGTGTATGACCTGGTCCGTTTACTGACTTCCCTCTGCTCTCCCCTAGTCGGATTCCCGATGTGTTTTACCGGTCCGGGCTGTGTGGTCCTGTCTCCGGTCCGGTTCACTAACCCTGAGAAGAACCCAGGACTCTGTGTCTTCAAGATTCTGTTTATTCACACTATCAGAGATTTGTCAGTTAACTTCGTGTTTAATAAACACTGTAACCTTTTACGTCTGTCTCTGGGTCTTGCATTTGGGTTCAGTTTTTGTACTCAGACCATTACAGAAATGGCCAGTGACCCAGAATAGATGTCATCACATTTTAGGAAAAGTAGGTCAAAGTTTAAATTTTGTATGAATTTTTTTTATGTTTTTTTTCTTCCCTTTATTTATTATGGGCGAAACTTCAAATGTCTATAAAAACATAGATTTTTTTTTTTTTTTTTTTTTAATTGATTTATTTCGAATATGGAAAAGATACAAGCTTCCTGATTGCTACTAAGTGACTTCTTTGCACAACATAATACAGAAATGAAATTTCAAGGAAGCAAAAAATAATAATACACACAAAAAAATAAAAAGAAAAATAGAGTCATATTACTTCAGCCTTGGCACATATATCAAGGCAATTGCTATGCTGACATCAGCACATGCATAGACATGATGACATCAGCTGGATCAATGCCAAAATAAACTACAATACATGCGAGGGGCGGGGTTTGTTGTGCCTGGCACCACTTGTTTACTTGTTTGTTTATTTTGCCACATGCAGACAAGAAACCAAATATGGTAACTTCATTGACCCTGATTTTATATATGGCAATAAAATGTTTTGAAAAATTTCACAAAAGTAGCAAAGTGTTGTTATATCCGCCAGTAACCCACTATGGTTGGAATATTGAATTTCAGAGTGTTCCTGTGAGAGCCCTGTAAAGGGCTAACTGCTGTGAAACACTGTGGGTGTGGGATGGACGACCAGAAACCTCTGGAACAGTGGGGTTCCTCCCTGTTTCCTCAGATCTCATTAGGAGACCTTGGGGTAATTAGAGATGACTGACCTTTATTTAGTGTGTAGGACTCAGGCCTCCCCTTTATTCACCTTTGTCACCAATCTGCCATTGACTTCTAAGGCTACGTTCAGACTGCAGCCAGATGTGGCCCAAGACCGATTTTCGCCGCTATTTGACCTGTATCTGACCTATTTAAGACAGTTTGAACGGCACAAATCTTTTAAAATTTTTTCAAATCCGAACCAGGCCACTTTCATATGTGGTCCTAAATTCGATACATGTTGGATATGATGCAATGCAACGCCAGTCTAAACAGCCAGGTCGCATTTATCCGACCTTTACATCATTGAAATGACGGTACAGCCCGATTGCAACACGCTTGCAAACAGACACAGATCACCAGAGATGAGGGTCTTGTCATGAGAGTGTAACGGAGAGGCGGTCACAAATATATTCAAAAGTTTTTCTTGTCATTCGAAAATTATGAATGAAGTCTGTGTGAGTGAAGCCGCTAACATCACTATCGCACCACTCCTGACTCCGCATCCAAATACTCCGTTGTACAGAAGTAGCAGCTATTGCACCACAAAAGGCCAGAGCAAAAAACCTGGCTCTCCTCTTTTTTAATCTTCGACTTAAAATTATTTGACTGTAATGGTGCTGACTTCGGTTGTAGAGAAACTTTATCAGTGCCACACACACGCCGATACAAGATGCCTCCACATTTACTTCCGTAAACACAGTGCGTGCTGCTTGGTCACGTATTACGTCAAGACCTCTTTTGCGCATGCGGGTCACTTCAGGGTCACATTCAGTTCATAGTGAGAACTGATAGAAGTCGCATTTAATTTGTAATATGAACGAGTAGGGCTGGGTATCATGGCCAATGTCCTTGATCAATTCGATTTCGATTCATAGGGTTCTGAATCGATTAGTTGTGATTCGATTCGATTCGATTCAGTATTAATTGATTGATTCAGATTCATTTAGTTATACCAAACTATAATTTTGAGTTGTAACTTGATTATTTGACTACTGCAGCCATGCAACACAGAATATATACAATATTGATATTAGAAAGGAAATAAATATGGTATTTCAGCAGTAAATAGCTGAATCTGCTCTAAAATAATGAACAGGACATAAAAACTGCCATGTTTCTACAGTGGCTCAGAACGGACTTCTTCGTCATCTTTATTCTGTTTTATGGCTGATGCTTCTAGCCTTAAGGCACATTACTATCACCCTGGGGCACTGACACCAGTTTGGCCCCCTGAAACAGACTCATGTTGGGCCCTTGGTACAAGAAACTCAGTGGAGGACGAGGGTGGGCGGAGCTTCGTGATTTCTGCTTTACTGTTCCTCAAACTCTGCACTCAACCACAGGTGATCGAAGTTAATAGTTCTAGAACGAGTGGCTTCCGTGACCCGCCTCCGCCGGCCACTGCCTCCGCACCGGGGGTACGAATTTGAGGCCGGGAGGACCACCGGTTGAGGGGTTTTCCCCACCCTTCCTCCACGTTCCTCCCGCGCCAGAACGTCGCGAGCACGACCAAGACACCCTATCTCCAAAGCCGGCTGCGCTTCTTCGTTGGTGGTTTCCAGGTCATTTCCTCGCGGTCCTGCTCTGAAAAATCGATCTCATCCACCGTTAATCGATTACGCAAAATTAAAAAGAAATCGATCCAAAATCGATTAAATCAGGGGTGTGAAACTCTTTTTCTTTCAGGGGCCACATTCAGCCCAATTTGATCTCCAGTGGGCCGGACCAGTCAAATAATAGCATAATAGCCTAGAAATAATGACAACTCCAATTTTTTTATATGCAAAAAATAACATTTAATTATGAAAACATTTACATTTTACAAACTATCCAAACAAACAAAAAAAATATTAATAACTTGAAAAAACAGAAGTTTCTGAAGAAAAATAAGAAGAAATAATAATAAGAATAATTTGATCAGTATTATGCCTTAACTTGTGATTTCTATATGTGCATTACAGATCGGATCTACCAAGGTACAAAACAGGCATAATAATGTTAATATTACACTTATTTTTCTTTAGACATTTCAGGTTGTTCATATTTGTTCAGGCTATTGACGTTTTATTATTAAAGGATATCAGAATTTAATGTTCTTTGCATTAAATCAAAGTGAAAAAAATGGTGTTGCCATTATTTATAGGCATGATGTCATTTTTTTTTTTTTTTCACATTAAACCAAGTAGAAAATTTGGAGTCATTACTTCTAGGTTATTATGCTGTTATTTTCGAGTTTGATGCTCTTGACTGTTAATATCTTCTGCACTTTGCAAATTCATCCCGCGGGCCAGATTGGAATCTTTGGCGGGCTGCTTTTGGCGTCCGGGCCGCATGTTTGACACCTGTGGATTAAATCAATTTTTTTACCCAGCCCTATGAACAAGCGCACAAAAAATCGGATTTCACAAAAAAATCTGAATTGTGCATTAAGTCCTGCTGTCTGAACGTAGCCTAACTGACCTGCCTATGGAAGCGGTAAAAACCAGAGTCTGACTACATGATACGTAAACCCTCAAAGTCAAAGCAAACCCACTGCACTATGAGAAACCTCCTAAACCTCCTACCTGCTGGTGAGTCAGAATCCTCCAGCAAAAACAAATGTACAGGATGGATGATATACCGGAGTTAGTCATTAATCATGTTCTCTTTAATGAGACAGAATAATCCTGATTGAGTAAATACACATAATTTGGAGATTTGAAGGGATTAGGTTGAAATGGGCTGATGGGAGCAGGAAGGACTTGTCTTGTGAAGAGTGAAACACCCATGCATGTCAATGAAAACTGTCAGTACTCCACCAGCAAATGATGTTATGTAAGACAAGTGGGATGCTTCATAGCCTGATAGCTTTTTAGATGGTGGTGGATGGAAATAAAAGAGTAGTTTCAGGAGCTCTGCAGTGAGAACATGAGGGGAAACAGAGCTACAATATCTTCATTTATATGTGTCATCTCCGAACACGGTGCAGTTTGAACGATCCGATGTCATCAACGGATTTCTAGGGAATTAAGAAGGGAAATTACATCAGCATAAGATCAAATTAGTGTCTGAGTTAGTAATTATTCTTTCTGAAATGAAAGGGTCACTTAGAGGTTGATAAGCTCTTCCAATGTCAAAAGTAAAGTGATGACAATTGGAAATGAGATGAATTCCATTATTTTTTTTATCCTAGCCCAAAGTCATGAAGCATGAAGATGCGTTCGACTAAATGACAGAACTTTATCTTTTTTTTTTTTTTTTTTTTTTTTTTCTACCAGTCCATAATCTCTTTACACGTGTCACTTATTCTTAGGCTCAGCAGCTCAAACTACCAGGAGTTTTTGTCGCGTGGGGAAACGGATGAGACGCTGGTTTGCATTTCTCCAAGGACGACATGTGTTGTTGAGGTCACACATGCCTGGAATATGTAAAAAAAAACGCAGCCAAGACTAGACTGCATAAGGCTGGTGTGATGGGTCAGTACCCACCTCCAACTGACAGCACAGCCAACAAACCACTGGGGGGGTGGGGGTGAGGGGGGGGCAGTATGGAGTCTGAATGGACACTACTTTGTTTCACCGGTTTCTATTTTAACCCTTTAACCGCTGACGTGTCTGTGGTGAGCGTTCTGAGTGTGTAATTTATTTTAAATATTCATAAAAATTCAACCGTTTCTTCAATATGAAAAATTTCAAAATGCACTGATAGAATAGACCAAGGGTGTCAAACTCATTTTAGTTCAGGGGCCACATTCAGCGCAATTTGATCTCAAGTGGGCCGAACCAGTAAAATGGTAACTGTGAAAAAAGTAAAATTCTATTATAATCACGTTTACATCTACAAAGTTTCCTTAAAAATCTGAATAACATGAACA
Organism: Sphaeramia orbicularis; assembly: GCF_902148855.1. NCBI lineage: Eukaryota > Metazoa > Chordata > Actinopteri > Kurtiformes > Apogonidae > Sphaeramia > Sphaeramia orbicularis. Next base: position 41,599,757 of record NC_043963.1, on the reverse strand, counting down.
ATTTGAATTGTCTTTAGAAAAACAAGTGCGATTTTAACAATATTCTGCCTCAGTTTATCAGTTTATCATTTACACATGTGCATTATAATCACACAAAAGATTTAGTAACAGGCAGAATATTGGTGAAATTGCCTTTACTTTTCTTAAGACATTTCTGTTTTTTCAGATTTGTTCAGGTTATTCACATTTTTTGTAAAAGTATAGTTTGATAATGTAACTGTTTTTACGTAATTTTATTTTTTTACACCAAAAAAATAAAGAGAAAATTTGGGGTTGCAATTATTTATAGGTTATTATGATAATATTTTACTGCTCTAATCCACTTGAAATCTAATTGGACTGTATGTGTCTGTATGTGGAACCTGAATTAAAATGATTTTGACACTATTGATTGTTGATATCTTCAGTGTCATTTTTGCATTTCACAAATTCATCCAGCAGGACCCTTTGGCGGGCTGGATTTGGCCCCCGGGCCACATGTTTGACACCTGTGGAATAGACCTTGGCCTTTCTATAGACATCTGAGCATGCTCAGTGTACCCCTGGCCACCTGTGGAATGGGGGGGGTAAAACAGAGACCCAATATAAAAATTGACAGTTTGTGCTTTTTTTTTTCTTTGCACTGTTTTCCTTGTGGTTTTTTGTGGTGATTTTCCTTTTTTTCCTTTTTTTTTTTTTTTTTTTAATGTGTTTTTACAGAGTTTTGACCATATAACTGCTTTTTGGAGTTCAACCAGGTGCTGAAAAGCAGCTGGACTAATTTAGAAAAAAAGACACAAACATAATCTACTGGGCCAAAATTCAAATCCTTGCTGTTGTTCAGTGTTCCAGTTCACAGTTCATGTTCAACATCCTAAATGTTGTGGGCGGTCGTGGCTCAGGAGGTAGAGCAGGTCGTCTAAGAGCCGAAGGTTGGGGGCACTATGGAGACTGAATGGACACTGCTCTGTTTCACTGGTTTCTATTTTAACCCTTTAATCCCTGATGTGTCTGTGGTGAGTGTTCTGAGTGTGGAATTTATTTTAAATATTCATAAAAATTCAACCGTTTCCTCAATATGAAAAATTTCAAAATGCACTGATAGAATAGACCTGGGTCTTTTCATAGACATCTGAGCATGCTCAGTGCACCCCTGGCCACCTGTGGAATGGGGGCAAAACACAGATTCAATATAAAAATTGACAGTTTATGCTTTTTGTTTTCTTTGCACTGTTTTCCTTGTGTTTTTTTGTGGTGATTTTCCTTTTTTTATTTTTTTTTTTATGTTTTTACCTAGTTTTGACTGTATAACTGCTTTTTGGAGTTCAACCGGGTGTCAAAAAGCAGCTGGACTGATTTAGACTTACGTCAGACTCACTATAAAAATTTATGATTTTTGCATTTTTATTTATTTATTTATTTATTTATTAAGCACTGTTTTCTTTGCGTTTTTTTTGTGGTGATTTTCCTTTTTTTTTTTTTTTTAATACTGTGTTTTTACCAAGTTTTGACCGTACAACTGCTTTTTGGAGTTCATCTGGGTGTCAAAAAGCAGCTGGACTGATTTAATAAAAAAGACACAAACATAAACTACTGGGCCAAAATTCAAATGCACGTGTTTGTTCAGTGTTCCAGTTCACAGTACATGTTCAACATCCTAAATGTTGTGGGCGGCCGTGGCTCAGGAGGGAGAGCGGGTCATCTAATAACCGAAGGGTGGGGGCACTATAGAGACTGAATGTATGGACCATTCTGAGCGTGTGATTTATTTTAAATATTCATAAAAATTCAACCGTTTCCTCAATATGAAACATTTCAAAATGCACTGATAGAATAGACCTTGGTCTTTCCATAGACATTTGAGCATGCTCAGTGCACCCCTGGCCACCTGTGGAATGGGTGGGTAAAACACAGACTCAATATAAAAATTGACGGTTTGTGCTTTTTTTTTTCTTTGCGCTGTTTTCCTTGTGTTTTTTTGTGGTAATTTTGCTCTTTTTTTTTTGTTTTCTGAGTGTTTTTACTGAATTTTGACTGTATAACTGCTTTTTGGAGTTCAACCAGGTGCTGAGAAGCAGCTGGACTGATTCAGTAAAAAAATACAAAAACATAAACTACTGGGCCAAAATTCAAATACTTGTTGTTCAGTGTTCCAGTTCACAGTACATGTTCAACGTCCTAAATGTTGTGGGCAGCCGTGGCTCAGGAGGTAGAGCAGGTCGTCTAATAACCGAAGGGTGGGGGCACCATGGAGACGGAATGTATGGACCGTTCTGAGCGTGTGATTTATTTTAAATATTCATAAAAATTCAACCGTTTCCTCAATATGAAAAATTTCAAAATGCACTGACAGAATAGACCTGGGTCTTTTCATAGACATCTGAGCATGCTCAGTGCACCCCTGGCCACCTGTGGAATGGGGGCAAAACGCAGATTCAATACAAAAATTGACGGTTTATGCTTTTTATTTTCTTTGCACTGTTTTCCTTGTGTTTTTTTGTGGTGATTTTCCTTTTTTTTTTTTTTTTATGTTTTTACCTAGTTTTGACTGTATAACTGCTTTTTGGAGTTCAACCGGGTGTCAAAAAGCAGCTGGACTGATTTAGACTTACGTCAGACTCACTATAAAAATTTATGATTTTTGCATTTTTATTTATTTATTTATTAAGCACTGTTTTCCTTGTGTTTTTTTATGGTGATTTTCCTTTTTTTTTTTTTTTTTAAATACTGTGTTTTTACCAAGTTTTGACCGTACAACTGCTTTTTGGAGTTCATCTGGGTGTCAAAAAGCAGCTGGACTGATTTAATAAAAAAGACACAAACATAAACTACTGGGCCAAAATTCAAATGCACGTGTTTGTTCAGTGTTCCAGTTCACAGTACATGTTCAACATCCTAAATGTTGTGGGCGGCCGTGGCTCAGGAGGTAGAGCAGGTCGTCTAATAACCGAAGGGTGGGGGCACCATGGAGACGGAATGTATGGACCGTTCTGAGCGTGTGATTTATTTTAAATATTCATAAAAATTCAACCGTTTCCTCAATATGAAAAATTTCAAAATGCACTGACAGAATAGACCTGGGTCTTTTCATAGACATTTGAGCATGCTCAGTGCACCCCTGGCCACCTGTGGAATGGGGGTAAAACGCAGATTCAATACAAAAATTGACGGTTTATGCTTTTTATTTTCTTTGCACTGTTTTCCTTGTGTTTTTTTGTGGTGATTTTCCTTTTTTTTTTTTTTTATGTTTTTACCTAGTTTTGACTGTATAACTGCTTTTTGGAGTTCAACCGGGTGTCAAAAAGCAGCTGGACTGATTTAGACTTACGTCAGACTCACTATAAAAATTTATGATTTTTGCATTTTTATTTATTTATTTATTTATTTATTTATTAAGCACTGTTTTCTTTGCGTTTTTTTTTGTGGTGATTTTCCTTTTTTTTTTTTTTTTAATACTGTGTTTTACCAAGTTTTGACCGTACAACTGCTTTTTGGAGTTCATCTGGGTGTCAAAAGCAGCTGGACTGATTTAATAAAAAAGACACAAACATAACTACTGGGCCAAAATTCAAATGCACGTGTTTGTTCAGTGTTCCAGTTCACAGTACATGTTCAACATCCTAAATGTTGTGGGCGGCCGTGGCTCAGGAGGGAGAGCGGGTCATCTAATAACCGAAGGGTGGGGGCACTATAGAGACTGAATGTATGGACCATTCTGAGCGTGTGATTTATTTTAAATATTCATAAAAATTCAACCGTTTCCTCAATATGAAACATTTCAAAATGCACTGATAGAATAGACCTTGGTCTTTCCATAGACATTTGAGCATGCTCAGTGCACCCCTGGCCGCCTGTGGAATGGGTGGGTAAAACACAGACTCAATATAAAAATTGACGGTTTGTGCTTTTTTTTTTTCTTTGCGCTGTTTTCCTTGTGTTTTTTTGTGGTAATTTTGCTCTTTTTTTTTTGTTTTCTGAGTGTTTTTACTGAATTTTGACTGTATAACTGCTTTTTGGAGTTCAACCAGGTGCTGAGAAGCAGCTGGACTGATTCAGTAAAAAAATACAAAAACATAAACTACTGGGCCAAAATTCAAATACTTGTTGTTCAGTGTTCCAGTTCACAGTACATGTTCAACGTCCTAAATGTTGTGGGCAGCCGTGGCTCAGGAGGTAGAGCAGGTCGTCTAATAACCGAAGGGTGGGGGCACCATGGAGACGGAATGTATGGACCGTTCTGAGCGTGTGATTTATTTTAAATATTCATAAAAATTCAACCGTTTCCTCAATATGAAAAATTTCAAAATGCACTGACAGAATAGACCTGGGTCTTTTCATAGACATCTGAGCATGCTCAGTGCACCCCTGGCCACCTGTGGAATGGGGGCAAAACGCAGATTCAATACAAAAATTGACGGTTTATGCTTTTTATTTTCTTTGCACTGTTTTCCTTGTGTTTTTTTGTGGTGATTTTCCTTTTTTTTTTTTTTTTTATGTTTTTACCTAGTTTTGACTGTATAACTGCTTTTTGGAGTTCAACCGGGTGTCAAAAAGCAGCTGGACTGATTTAGACTTACGTCAGACTCACTATAAAAATTTATGATTTTTGCATTTTTATTTATTTATTTATTAAGCACTGTTTTCCTTGTGTTTTTTTATGGTGATTTTCCTTTTTTTTTTTTTTTTAAATACTGTGTTTTTACCAAGTTTTGACCGTACAACTGCTTTTTGGAGTTCATCTGGGTGTCAAAAAGCAGCTGGACTGATTTAATAAAAAAGACACAAACATAAACTACTGGGCCAAAATTCAAATGCACGTGTTTGTTCAGTGTTCCAGTTCACAGTACATGTTCAACATCCTAAATGTTGTGGGCGGCCGTGGCTCAGGAGGGAGAGCGGGTCGTCTAATAGCCGAAGAGTGGGGGCACTATAGAGACTGAATGTATGGACCGTTCTGAACGTGTGATTTATTTTAAATATTCATAAAAATTCAACCGTTTCCTCAATATGAAACATTTCAAAATGCACTGATAGAATAGACCTTGGTCTTTCCATAGACATTTGAGCATGCTCAGTGCACCCCTGGCCGCCTGTGGAATGGGTGGGTAAAACACAGACTCAATATAAAAACTGACGGTTTGTGCTTTTTTTTTTTCTTTGCGCTGTTTTCCTTGTGTTTTTTTTGCGATAATTTTGCTCTTTTTTTTTTGTTTTCTGAGTGTTTTTACTGAATTTTGACTGTATAACTGCTTTTTGGAGTTCAACCAGGTGCTGAGAAGCAGCTGGACTGATTCAGTAAAAAAATACAAAAACATAAACTACTGGGCCAAAATTCAAATACTTGTTGTTCAGTGTTCCAGTTCACAGTTCATGTTCAACGTCCTAAATGTTGTGGGCAGCCGTGGTTCAGGAGGTAGAGCAGGTTGGCAGTTCGAATCCCACTCTATCCTAGTCATGTACTGTTGTATCCTCGGGCAAAACGTTTCACCCTCCTTGCCGCCAGTGCTGCTACTCACACTGGTGTATGAATGTATATGAATTCATACCGTACCAATTGCGTATCAATTGACCGTTTGGTCATAATGGATCCATTGTACGCGCTTTGAGTATGTGTTCATAGTAGGGATGCAAAGTATCGATTAATCCATTAATCATTAGTTGCTTAACCATATCAATCAATTAACGATTAATTGATAAACTGCGATTTTCCTGTGAACCCGAATTTCTCTTTCAATAGGGTCTATAAGTATAAAAGCTAAATATTGTTTATATACTTCATGAAAAAAGCATGTCATATTCCTTAATGACTGATTTCTTGTACCATTGGATACAGTACAGGCAATGACATTTATGGAGCAGAACTAAAGAAATTCTGCAGAGAAATTCAATAAAATAAATGGATCTGAAGAGGGGCAGTTTAGAAGAAATGGGCATTTTTGACTTTATATCACTACCTGACATGATGGAGCGAGATTTCAGCGGAGATGCCCCACCCCTGCCGCTTACTGTCGACACCACAAATCACGCTGTAGAAAAGGGCAAATAATCGACAATGAAGAATTTCTTCAAGCCAGTTCTTATCGACAATTAATTGTCGGTTAATTGTTTGCATCCCTAGTTCATAGAAAAGCGCCATATAAATCTAATCCATTATCCATATTGAGCCATATTATTAATCTTGTGATGTACATTCTGAGGGCCTTGTTTAGTAAAAACTAGTGCTGGGCAGCAATTAAAACTTTTAATCGCAATTAATCGCGTGGATTTATGCGATTAATCGCAGTTATATTGGGGGGGGGGGTGGTATCAACAGTGTGTATTGCCTTTCAGTGATTTTTCAGACTGAAAGTACTCTGGTGATAAAAATAATTCCACATTGCAGTGCTTACAAACAACTTTGTCCTTCTCAACCTGAAGACATTTAAAATGAAAATGTCCATGTAAAAGACTGGTACTTTTCTCCATATTTATGTCCACGCCAGTTTATTTCCGCTTGGGAGTGACTGACAGGAGTCTTCAGCCCACTAATAAGTACTAATACTAATAAGCTTAATAATATGTGATGTTCAGTTGTTCAAACCAAGCAAAGGGGGCCCTCTAGTGGTTGGAATAAGTTGCACTAATGTACGTTTTGTCCTTGCGATGTTCCCGTAGTCAGTTCAGACATAAGAAGGAACTAACAGACACATTTCTTTTACTCTGTTTGTATGGCCCGAAAAATGTTTACCTGTGAGTATTTTATGTTCAGTTGTTGTAAGAATGAATAGTATAAAATATCTCTGATGTGAACCTTTTGTTGCTGGATAATAAGACGTTGTAAATCTTAAATTAATCTGTAAATGCTAATCATTAGCGTGTCTATGGATTTTCCCATTCAAGTTAGCATCGAGCTAATTCAATTCATTTCATTCATTTAAATGTAAATGCCATGTAAATGTACTAAGGCAATGAACAGAACTGAGACATATTTTGTTCGTATGTTGCAGTTTTACAGTGAGTCTCAAGTAAAAGATTTGGAGAGAAGTTTCAGGCTTTTCTTGGGAAACCTGTTGTCTATCTGCCGAGCTAATCGCTACATGAGCCTGCATAAAGAATTAGCAACCCATCTCTGACTGCTAGCATAAACGAATTAGCTTAAACACGTTAATAACACATTGTAATAAACACATCCATGTGAAATTATTTAGCAAACAACAGAATGATTGAGACATAAAGGTGTTACTTCTGCAGGAGTTACACAAAGTTTGATTCAGCATTACTTGGAAAGTTCGCTTCCTCCTCTCAGCTACGTGCACAGTTCACACAGAGCACCGGCGTGTGGAGTGCCAAAATAAAAGCATGAGTTTCAAAATAAGAGTCCGTATGTAAAAATGAACTAAGACTTGCTTGAAAGGCAGAACGGCATTAACGGCAGATTAAAAAAATTGTCGCCGTTATTTAGTGAATGCGTTAATGCGGTAATAATGCGTTAACTTGCCCAGCTCTAGTAAAAACCTGTCAAACTTCATTCCTCTTTGTCTTTTCCTGTTATTCCACCCTGTTTTGACCCTAAAACACACAATAAAACAAAAAAACTGAAGAAAAGGAACACAAACACATACTCACCGCACTTTTTATGACACTGAAACAGACAATTCACAACAGTACATTTACCTGGAATAATGTCTCAGAGGTGAAAGGGTTAACATGACCAATAAATCCACGCTGACATTATTTAAAATTACCTTCACAAAAGTAGTTTGCATATACTCATATTTCTGACAAAGCATGAAATGAGTCCAATCATTTCCAGTGCTTTCTGCAGATCTGCGGGGCAGCTGTGAAACACTTTCCTCCTCTCATGCCCACCTGTGCTCTCAAACCTAAAACGATTCTCACTCCTCAGATGGTACCTGTTTCAGCACAACTCACTGTTGCCAACGTCTTCGTGAGGGAAAAGAGCCGACAGCAAAACAAAACACAGTAAGGACTTCCTGTAAAAGCACATTTTTTGATTTCCTCAATTATGTGGGGCATCTGAAATAATGTGACCCCATTTTGTGTTTTTTTAAGGTCTATATTTTATTTTATTACTTTTATTTTATTAATGTATACATTTTTTTTTTTTTAAATTAATGTATACATTTTACTGTGAAGTGGAATGCTTAACCTTGTCCGGTAATTGTGTTTTAAATTGTCATGCCACTGACAGTGTGGATAACAAGGGTTTACAGTAGGAGCTATGAGGTAGGAACTGTTCTTCTAGCCCAGTTTCCTCAGGGGTACTATAGCGAAGCACCGCCCCCCCCCCCCCCCCCGTCCTCAGATGCATTCTGGAAAGAAGAACGGCGAGTCACGTGTCCTCGTTTCTCTGCTTGTTTTATTCCATTCAGGTTAGTAAAAATGTTAACATCTGTAATGATCCACGTCCTTAGAGTGGGCTTTAATATTATGTTGTTTTCTGTTTGTGTTTTAAGATCGTTTCTGTCATATTTAACCACTTAATGTGAGCAAATGGAGTGAACGTGTGGAATTAGCGCGCGGTAGCCGCCATTTTGTGTGCCTAGCATTAGCCGATAATGTTGATTTGAACGTGTGTGAAAGGGCTCCCGTACACAGAATGTATTTTGTTTTTGTTGTGTATGTGCATTTTGTGACTTTTATAGTTGTGGGACATGCACCTTGTCTGAAGTTTATGGTTAAAGGCACGCAGTTTATAAGGGTTGTCGTGACCAAAGTATTTTGTTTCTGATAGTTAGTTAATGTAGCATAAGCATTTCATTTCTACAGTCCAGTAACCTGTGATTGAAACAGAAGGTTTAATTCATTTTAGTTCAGTAATTAAAGAGTAATTTCAGGGTCATTCCACCTCAATTCAAGGGGTTTAGAAAAAAATTCCTGCTCGACCATCTTGGATTTGCTTCAAATTTTTACTATGTGAAGTTCAACCATGAAAACTAGCCCAGCCAAAATTTCAGACTGATATATCAAATGTGTCCAAAGAAAAAAAATTCTTGAAGGTACCCCCCTCCTTGCCGTTTTTGGTGCATTTCGTGATCATCTTAAAATGCAGCAAAGTTTAAAGTGCAATGTCTCAGTAAGTTTTCTAGCTAAATGCATGAAATTTTCAGTAAAGGAAGACTACCACATATAGATTGCAATTGTCTATTCTCAATAACATTGTCTTTATTGGGACTGTGGTATGACCTTGTGAAATCTGGAAAATAAACTTGAAACTTTTCCGAACCCCTATATTTATTGACCAATTAAACACAAACCAAATATGATATATTGCAAATAATTACACATCCTTTTACATAAGTATATAGAGTAATCAGATCAGCATTTATTAATGGGTATGATCCTTTTTTGTTGTTGTTTTTGTCATAATAAAATCGCAAAATATATATAATATATTTCAAAAATATTTTTTTGTAGGTTGGAGTCCTAGAACCATCATGAAATTTTACATTTTGTAAGCATATGTGATAGTCTTTCAGAAAATAAGTTCTTTTGGTTGGTACTCCTTGTCATACCAGTGGTATTTGAAAGTGAAAATTAATAAAAAATGTTATTTTGCGATTGTATTATGACAAAAACAAAAAAGGATAATACGCAGTAATAAATGCTGATCTGATCACTCTATACTTATGTAAAAGGATGTGTAATAATTTGCAATATATCATATTTGGTTTGTGTTTAATTGGTCAATAAATATAGGGGTTCGGAAAAGTTTCAAGTTTATTTTCCAGATTTCACAAGGTCATACCACAGTCCCAATAAAGACAATGTTATTGATAATATACGTATGCAATCTATATGTGGTAGTCATTCTTTGCTGAAAATTTCATGCATTTAGCTAGAAAACTTACTGAGATATTGCGCTCTAAAATTTGCTACATTTTAAGACAATCGCGAAATGCACCAAAAACGGCAAGAGGGGTACCCTGTTCATGAATTTTTTTCTTCAAATGTATTTGATATATCAATCTGAAATTTTGGCTGAGGTGTTTTTTAGTGTTGAACTTCATATGGTAAAAATTTCAAGCAAATCTAAGATGGTCGAGCAGGAGGCACTTGTTGAATTGAGGTGGAATGACCCTTCATTTAAAGGGACAGTGCACCTTAAAAATAGCACATTAATATTACACTTGACATAGTGGTGCTCCAAACAGTGTTATACTGTTAAAATATGCTGTAGTGAGAAAGGTTATTTTTAAATATATGTCAACTAAATGAAGAAAATGATAAGGGTAAAAGTGTATTTGGTAAATAAGATAAAGTTGTGATAAGATGTTGTTAAAAGCTACTTGACCAAAGAAAATAGCTGGGATGAAAACAAAAGAAATGTTTTATAACTATGATTTTGATTATTCTGTGATGAATAAATCCTCAGATGAAGATGCATTCTGGAAAGAAGAACATCGAGTCACGTTTCCTCATTTCTCTGCTTGTTTTATTCCATTCAGATCAATCCGGTCCACATCAGGAACAACCAGTAATTGTTATTGTGGCCCTCAGCCCTCTGGGACCCGTAACAATTACAAGCCACCTACAATTAGTGACAGACTTTTACACTTACCAACTAAGAATGTAACGATTACCGGTATATCGATAAACTGCGGTAAAATTCCAGACGGTTAGTTTTACAGTTTAAATTCTAATTATCATGATAACTGTGTTTGATTACTGCACTTTCAACCCAAAGTTGCTATGGAAGATGGTCAAACAATTACCATAAGGTATCATCTTTAATGCACATGTCTGTGTTTGATGGTTACATGTTAATATTTGGATGTTTCTGCCAACAGAAAGTACATTGTGCCTATTGTTTTCTTCAGGCAGAATTAGACCAGGACCAGACCAGAGCTCGACCAGATCCACAGCCAGGCCAGGACCAGTCCAGATCCACAGCCAAGCCAGGGCCAGATTCAGACCAGAACCAGAACTATACCAGAACCAGGCCATAAAAAGGACAACACAAGGCAAGACCAGAACCATACCACAACTAGACCAGATCCACAGTCTGGCCAGGACCCGAAACAGACCAGATCCAGACCAGGACCAGACCAAAACTCGACCAGATCCACAGCCAAGCCAGGGCCAGATTCAGACCAGAACCAAGACCAGACCAGAACCAGAACTATACCAGAACCAGGCCATAAAAAGGACAACACAAGACAAGACCAGAACCATACCACAACTAGACCAGATCCACAGTCTGGCCAGGACCCGAAACAGACCAGATCCAGACCAGGACCAGACCAAAACTCGACCAGATCCACAGCCAAGCCAGGGCCAGATTCAGACCAGAACCAAGACCAGACCAGAACCAGAACTATACCAGAACCAGGCCATAAAAAGGACAACACAAGACAAGACCAGAACCATACCACAACTAGACCAGATCCACAGTCTGGCCAGGACCAGAAGCAGACCAGATCCAGACTAGGACCAGACCAGATCCACAGCCAAGCCAGGGCCAGATTCAGACCAGGACCAGACCAGAACCGGTACTGTACCAGAACCAGGACCAGACAAGACCAGACCAGGACCATACCAGAACTAGACCAGATCCACAGCCTGGCCAGGACCAGAAACAGACCAGAACCAGACCAGGAACAGACCAGAACCAGACCAGGACCATACCAGAACTAGACCAGATCCACAGCCTGGCCAGGACCAGAAACGGACCAGATCCAGACCAGGACTAGACCAGATCCACAGCCAAGCCAGATTCAGGCCAGAACCAGGACCAGACCAGAACCATAACTATACCAAAACCAGGACCAGATGAGACAAGACCCGAACCATACCACAACAACTAGACCAGATGCACAGCCTGGCCAAGACCAGAACCAGACCAGACAAGATCAAAACCAGATCAGGAGCAGACCAGATCCACAGCCAAGCCAAGGCCAGAATCAGGCCAGAACCAGGACCAGACCAGAACCAGGACTATACTACAACCAGGCAATAGCCAGGACCATACCAGGCCCATACCAGAACTAGACCAGATCCACAGCCTGGCCAGGACCAGCAACAGACCAGAACTCAGCCAGAACCAGACCAGGAACAGACCAGACCAGATCCACAGCCAAGCCAGATTCAGGCCAGAACCAGTTTTTTTTTTCTTTCTTTTTTTTTTTTTTTTTAAATATAACTTGGTTAAATTATTTCAGGTTGTGTATAAGTACTTTTTGAACATTTTGAGCACATTTCAACTATACCGTGATGATAATGATAACCATGATCATTTTGGTCACAATAACCGTGATATGAAGCACCAGAGAAATTAAGTAAAAATCAGCAAAGATAACAATTTAAACCAAACAAATCAATGTAATGATATTTATCCCAATATTAAACTATATTATGACATTATTGTTTTGTATCCCAGACCCCCGTTAGGAAAAAAAAACACCTGAATTTAATGTGTCCCAATACTTTTGTCCATATAGTGTATGACTTAAGCACTTATGCTAGGAGGCTAATGTTATGCTACGTATATCTGAATATACAGATGTTTCTCCATATATACATTTACGTGCTGCTTCTATATATCTTAGGCAACAAAATGCCTCGAAAAGCGACATGTTTTTATATTTACTCCAGACAGAAACAACCATTCTTTGCTCGTCCATGTGTGGGCAGGTAGAGAAAGGCATCAGGTGATCTGACGGTGAACGAACAGAAACTGAAATTTAATTTACACAATGATAAAGGCAATGTGATACACCATCCCCAAGGACAAGCTCTGAGTCATCAATAAATTAAATAAGGAGAAGTAGTTCAGAGTCCTGCTTCAGTGGCTTCCAACACATTCTGGTACACAGCAGTGACACACATGAACACACACATGAACATGCATATGAACACGCACATGAACACACAGGAGCACGCGCATGAACACGCACATGAACACACACACATGAACACACACACATGAACACACACATGAACAAACACATGAACACACGAACAAACACATGAACAAACATGAACACACACGAACAAACACATGAACACACACGTGTACACACACATGAACAAACACATGTACACACACATGAACACGCACATGAACACACACAAACATGCACATGAACACACACGAGCACGCACTTGAACACACAAGAACACGCACATGAACAAACACATGAACACACACATGTACACGCACATGAACACACACGTACACACACATGAACACACTTGAACGAACACACACGTACACACACACGAACATGAACACACACACGAACACACACACGAACACACACATGAACACACATACGAACACACACATGAACAAACACATGAACAAACACATGAACACACACACACACACATGAACAAACACATGAACACACACATGCACACACATGAAGACACATACAAACACACACGTACACACACATGAACACACACATGAACAAACACATGAACACACACGTACACACACACGAACATGAACACACACACGAACACACACATGAACACACATACGAACACACACATGAACAAACACATGAACAAACACATGAACACACACGAACACACACACATGAACAAACACATGAACACACACATGAACACACATACGAACACACACATGAACATACACATGAACAAACACACGAACACACACACACAAACACACACATGAACACCCACATGAACACACAAAAACACACACACGAATGCACACATGAACACACATTCATTTGAATGAGTTAAAGGGGAAAAAAAACATATTTGTGTTATTTACCACACTAAAATCCCATCCTTTCCAGCGCTAATGCTCTGACTGATGTAAGAAACTAAACAATCCATCAGTGAAATGACAGTGAAAAGAACAGAAGCACTGTTCATCATCTAATACCATCTGATCACATCTGTTCTTTGGGCTTATTGGGTCTCAAATGTAGACAGTTTATTCAAGGCTGGGCCGTGTCTAAAGACTGGACAGGTACGAATGCACATAGAGGTGTTAGTGTAGAGTAAACACCCTGGTCCAAGACTAGAACCAGACCAGGACCAGACCAGAACTAGACCAGGACTAGACCAGGACCAGACCAGGACTAGACTAGAACCAGACCAGGACTAGACCAGAACCAGACCAGGACTAGACCAGAACCAGACCAGGACTAGACCAGGACCAGACCAGGACTAGACCAGAACCAGACCAGGACCAGATCAGGTCTAGGCCAGGACTAGACCAGAGCCAGACCAGGATCAGACCAGAGCTAGACCACATCCACAGCCTGGCCACGACCAGAACCAGACCAGAACTAGGCCAGAACCAAACCAGACAAGACCAGACCAGAACCAGACCAGGACTAGACCAGGACCAGACCAGGACTAGACCAGAACCAGACCAGGACTAGACCAGAACCAGACCAGGACTAGACCAGGACCAGACCAGGACTAGACCAGAACCAGACCAGGACTAGACCAGAACCAGACCAGGACCATACCACAACAACTAGACCACATACACAGCCTGGCCAGGACCAGAAACAGACCAGACCAGAACCAGATCCACAGCCAAGCCTATCTGTCTGTCTGTCTGTCTGTCCGTCCGTCCGTCCGTCCGTCTATCTAAACTAACTAAACCAGGATTACAACTACACAAGACCAGGACTAGACCAGATCCACCGGCAGTCCGGCTGTCTCAGGCCGTTCTGACCATGTGTTCGTCTACTCACTGCTCGTCTTCAGCAGAACTGCACCCTGGGAACCGCTTACCACCGTATGACCTGTCGCCTCAATCTGTCTCAGGTTAATAACGCATTAGCTTCATCCGTCAATATGTGGAATCCAAATGGAAGTGGTTCGCTGACTGCGCTGGATGGTCAATATGTAGGAAAGCTCCTGGAACTAAGGTCCTTAAGGGGTACCGACCTCAGAACCCTCAATTGGCAGTTAATATGTAATGCTGATATTGACTAAATCTTTGGGTTCAGGAGGTTTATGAGGAGTTTTGATTGGCAGTGTTAGCTACGTTGAGTTAATGGTGAATGTTCTGAAGCAGGAAGATTAACACAAATCACAAGATGCTGTTGAATAAATCAGACAATGTGCCGTAAAGTCCTGAATCATCTTTCAGGATGAGAAAGAAAGGGTAGAATTATGATGGACTACAAAGTGAGATCGAAGTCTTTACAAAGATGAATCTGCCACATTAACAGTAAAATTACTGATTTGTTTTTTAAAATCTCACAGTTCATGGCTAAAAAACCCCCCTTGCTTTTCCATGGACATCTGCGCAAAACTTTACCGGTATTTACTAAATGTCGAAAAAATAGAAGAGCGTAGTGTCGGTTTTTCCATTAAATCACAAATGCGATGATTTGTTTATTTATTATCGCGAGATGACACAAGAAGTCATTCCATAAACATGGCGAAAAATGTAAATGTGGTGTTGATTTACAGATATATTCATTATTATTATATATTACTCCTCTATCTCGTACTAAATTAAAAAATGATTGGGTTTCCTGGTGTGTCCACACATACCGCAACATGTTTCTTCTTCTTTGCTTGATGTAACATACGTCAACATACGTTTTTTTTTTAATTCACCTGACTCTAGTTGCGAAAAAAGGTATTTCCATTGCACTTTTACGTGATATATCATTTGCGCTATGCCCGAAAAACCAACTCTTGCCAGTGCAAAAACTTTTAATCAAAAAATGAGATTTTTGGCGAAATTGTCATTTTTCCATTAGATAAAGTTTTATGTGCAAGTTATATTTGCGTAATTTGAGGGTCAATGGAAAAGCGACTACTGTAATCATTAGTTGGTTGGCCTTATCGATCAATTAACAATTAATTAATAAGCAGCGATTTTCCTGAGAACTTGAATCTCTCTTTCGATAGGGTCTATAAGAACAAAAGCTAAATACTGTTTATATACTTCATGAAAAAAAGCATGTCATATTCCTTAAAAATTGATTTTTTTGTACCATTGGATACAGTACAGGCAATGACATTTATGGAGCAGAACTAAAGAAATTCAACAGAGGAATTCAATAAAACAAATGGATCTGAAGAGGGGCAGTTTAGAAGAAATGGGTGTTTCTGACTTTGCATCACTAGTCGCTTTTCCACTGACCCCCAAACTGCGCAAATATAACTTGCGTGTAAAAATTTACCAAATGGAAAAATGACAAATTTGCCAAAAGTCTCATTTTTCTATCAAAAGTTTTGGCGCTTGCAAGAGGTGTTTTTTCAGGTGTAGCGCAAATGGTATATCACGCAAAACTGCAATGGAAAGACCTTTTTTTTGCAACTAGAGTCAGGTGAATTAACAAAACAGATGACGTACGTTACAACAAGCGACGAAGAAGAAGAAACATGTCGCGGTATGTGTGGACACACCAGGAAACCCAATCATTTTTTAATTTAGTACGAGATAGAGGGGTAAGATATCATAATAATGAATATATCTGTAAATCAACACCATATTTACGTTTGTTGCCATGTTTATGGAATGACTTCTCCCGTCATCTCGCGATAATAAATCAACAAATCATCGCATTTGTGATTTAATGGAAAAACTGACATTACGCACTTCTGTTTTTTCCACATTTAGTAAATATCGGTAAACCTTTGCGCAGATGTCCAATGGAAACGCGACTACTGACATGATGGAGCGAGATTTCAGCGATGAAGCCTAGTTTAGGCAGTGTCGCCCCGTACTGTCGACACCACAAATCCGGGCCGTGGAAAAGGGCAATTAACCGACAATAATCTAATCGAGCAAATTCTTATTGACAATTAATTGATAGTCGATTAACCTGTTTAACCCAGACCATATTTTCAGGGGAAAAACGCCTAAAAAGACATACCCAAAGTAAATGAAGAATTACTTCACAATAATAAGGTTCATATGGATGTTCTTGGTGTCTTTGGACATTTAGAGACCTCACAGAATCTATTCCCATTGTCTAAAATATTCTATCTATTACTCTGCCTGAGTAAACTGTAACAAACTAAAAGAGAAATTAGAATTTTTTATCCTTGTCTGTTTTTTTTTTGGCTGGATTGACGATGATATGCATAAATTAATAGTTCGTGTCGGAGATTTGTTAATAGCGTATATTTCACCCCACAAAGATTAAAAATCATGTTTGAACATTAAAGTTTGCACTAAAATACACTTTTGATGTACTTTTGTTAACATTAGGGTCTAAACTTTGAGCAAAAGTTGAAAAAAACATCCATTGTCCTGATTTATTATATTTTTATAGTAGATGAATATTAATATAATTTTTTAGGCCCGCCGGTGGGCTGATAGGGCTTTTACATCCCTAGTGTCCATTTCAGTGTGTTGCTATGACAACAGGAATAAAATAAGAAATAAAACAAGGATTAACGCAACATGTATATGTTTTTGTAGCTAAAAATGCAAACCTCAGTCCTCTTTTTCCAAGTTACTGGATCACAACCTCCACCTAGTTCTTGTCTTTGTCTTTTGGTGATTTTTGTCTGTACACATAAATACCACCTGTTTCCCAGCACCATCTTTAACTTAGCTTCATTATTACAACTGTAGCTTCATGGACAGATGGCCCCAGTTTTTGTTGGTTTGTCTGTCTGTTTGCAAGATAATTCAAAAGGTTATGGAAGGATTTTGATGAAATTTTCAGGAAATGTTGTATTTTCTGTCAGTGATTTAATGGTTCAGGCTTTGCAGGGTTAAAGTTACACCTCTCATAAGACATTTCAGGTTGTTCATATTTGTTCAGATTATTCACATTTTAAGTGTAAGGATACTTTGTAAATGTTAACATTTTTATGGAATTTTACTTTTTACACAAAAACAAAGAGAACAATTCCGAGTTGTCATTATTTATAGGTTATTATGATAGTATTTCACTGGTCTGATCCAATTTAGATCATATTGCTGTAAATGTGGAATATGAACTAAAAAGATTTTAACACTGATTGTTTATATTTTCAGTGTAATTTTTGCATTTCACAAGCCGGATTGGACCCTTTGTCGGGCCAGTTTAGGCCCAGGGGCCATATGTTTGACACCCCTGTTGTAGAGTTTCCAATGTTAAAAACTGGTGTTCTTCCTGTTTATATTTTATTCATATTTTGTGGGATACATAATTTATGATACATCACATTTATTCATAAATCTCAGAGGATTTGATGCCACTCCTGATCAAAATGCTAAATAATATAGATAAGTCACTGGTACTCGAGCCAGACAAATGTCAGATTTATTTTTTTCATGTTGGATACTGTAAACCACAGGTGTCAAATCCAGCCCACCAAAGGGTCCAGTCCGGCCCATGGGATGAATTTGTGAAATGCAAAAATTACACTGAAGATATTAACGATCCTTTTAGTTCAGGTTCCACATTCAGACCAATTCAATCTCAAGTTGGCAGGACCAGTAAAATACTATCATAACAACCTATAAATAATGACAAATCCAAATTTCTCTCTTTGTAAATGTAAATATTTTCATGTATTTACACTAAAACAAAATATTATTTCACAAAAAATGTAAATAACCTGAACACATATGAAAAACCTGAAATGTTTTAAGAGAAGTAAGTACAATACTAACAATATTCTGCCTGTTATTAAATGTTTTTTGTATTTGTAGTGATCTGTAAATTATAACGCACATGTGTAAATGATAAACTGAGGCAGAATATTGTTAAAATTACACTAATTTTTTCAAGTTGCTCATGTAATTCACATTGTTTGAAAGGATAGTTTGTAGATGTAAACATTTTCATTGTTTAATTTGACTTTTATCACTTCAACATAGAGAAAAGTTTGGAGTTGACATTATTTTTGTATCATTATGTTATTATTTTACTGGTTCAGCCCACTTCAGACCAAATTTAGCTGAATGTGGCCCCTGAACTAAAATGAGTTTGACACCCCTGCTGTAGACAAAAACTATTATATTACTACTATTAGTTATTTAACCTGTGACAAGACAGAAAAGAGATATAGTTTTGCAGTGGAATCTTTAAAATAGGTAAAAGGCTTTCAACTGACATTAATATAAAAGAAAACAGATCATGTTGGAGATTGTCGGTTGTTGAAATGATGGTAGAATCAACTAATCCCAGTTCTACGTGGCTGTGTTTTGTCACAACAGCATTAGAAGTCGAGTTGAATTATTCATCAGTATCTAATAATAAGATTCTGTCATCCCTCTTTGATCTGCTATTGACTATTTTAGAATTTGGATATTTCAGCCAGACCCCGTTTCGTGTAAATAAGCGCTGAATTTTTATAGTCCAATCTCTCCCCCTGTAAAATTACATTGAAGATAATGGCAAATGACGTGACACTCGAACATAATGTAACATAAAACATCCTCCTGAGGGAGAGTCACCTTGATCCCAAACAGATGACCCATTTCCTGAGCGCCGCTTATTAAAAGACTTCAACATCTGAAAAGAGTTTAACCAGCCTTCAGCTATCACAAGTCGGAATCTGCCTGTGTATTTTTACTCTCAGTAGAAAAATGCCGACTATATTTAGCTTTTACAGAACCAGCGGTCTTCAGAAACGCCTGACGTACACTACATGCAACTCTGATTATGGGACTATAATGTGATTAAATCATTAACATGATAGGTGGAAAAAGACCCTTTGATTAACTGAGTGGGTTCATCTCTCTCCTACATGGCATCCACAATGTTAATTACTTCCTTCCTGTCATAAATTGCAGTCGTGTTACTGCCGCCGCTCCGTTAACGTCCATGCCAAATATTCCGACGGGCGACACTCAGCAGTGGTAAAGCTGGATGTGAACAGCAGGGAGCAGCTGCAGAGGTAAATGCCGACTTTAAATAATGGCTCAAGGGTTTGGAGCTCAATCTATCAAAACACCTGTGAACAACAACACTGAGGTACATTTCAGAAGAACCCTCCAGTTTTATGGGATACTTTGTGTTTGTTTGTTTTGGAGATGAACCTGAAATATTTTAAACTTTTATTGGTTAAAAAAAAAAAAACTCAACCAAATAGTGAAAATTGTGCAAAAACTCCTAATTGAAATGTTCTTATTTATTTATTTAGAACAGGGGTGTCAAACTCATTTTAGTTCAGGGGCCATATTCAGCTCAATTTGATCTCAAGTGGGCCAGACCAGTAAAATAATGACTTAATAACCTATAAATAATGACAAATCCAAGTTTTTCATTTTGTTTTAGTCTAAAAAAACCCCTAATTAAATTATGAAAATATTTACATTTTACAAATAAGATGTGAATAACCTGAAAAAAACAGAAATTTCATTAATTCTGATTAATTCAGGTGTGTCTGCTACTTCTTGTTGTAACTACCAATTAATTAGGCACATCTGGATTAATCAGTGTGTCCAATAATGAAAGACAGGAAATAAAGGAGCCACCTGAAGTTCAGGAAGTAGTGGAGATGTGTATGGAGTCCATCTGGTCGCAGAAAAACACTGTATATCGAGATTGGAAAGAACAGAGAGAAAAGAGGAGGAAAAATGTATTGTTGGGCTGTAGGTTATCAGAATAGAAATGCTAAAAAAAAAGCAACCTTAACTTTTATCGAATACCGTCGTTGAAGACGCCCATTGATGGAAACTGTAGACGCTTATGGTTGCCATTAAACGGACAGACTGGACCAATGAAATAATCTGGAGTTCTGGGCTCTGCAGTGTCCATTTCATATCAGTATGTACGTTACACAACACTTACCCAGCCATGCAAGTGCAGTTAGCTGTCAGTTTAGAATTGGTCAACTTGACAATTACACTGGTCAACAACAAATTTATTGTTTAAGTTGTTTGAGCTGATTTAGGATAATTTTGGTGTGCTGAATTCAAAAATGACATTAATTTTGCCCAATCAGGTCAACTTTCTGAACTATGCTGCATATTGGCTTTTTAACATTTTTGCTTACATTTATGGGCATTTTCACATCATATGATACAAAATTCTTTCATATTTCTTGCAATAAACGAGTTCTGAAGATTTTACTTTTGCCAATTTATGATTAATGTTTTTTTAATATTACAGGTGAATGAAATGGCTTCGACTAGATCTTGCAAAAATAAGCCTGACGTATTCTGCTACATCTGTGGTGAATACATAATAAATAATAAATGCATCCTGTTAGAAAATGATTTTTTTTCTCTTAAAACCTATTTTGGGTGAGAACTATATAAAAAATCAACTGATAAAGTCACAAAAATGTAATCAATTTTGTGAGAAAATCAAATGTTTCAAAAATCAAATTAACAAAAAAACCTGTCCTGATTGAGAAAAACAGATGTCATTTTTGGATTTAGCGGTGCAAAATGGTCCTAATTCAGTTGAAAAAACCTAGACAACTTGCAAAAAAAACATTTTTTTGTAACCCAGTGTTATCACCCATGTTTTGTAAATCTTCATTTTATGTCCTTGTCGCTGACTTGACTTTCAACACACGAAAACCATCACACAAATCTCGGTATTCAATATCCCGAACATGACCGCCAAGTACAAAATTTGTTATATATTCCAACCTCTGATGTGTTTTTTGTGTCTTTCTTAAACTGAAGGGTCAAACAGGATGTTCACTTGTAAGAAGTGACGTGGGTTCAGTGAGTTGTGGTCGAACATTACCGATAGCTGCATATGTGATTTTTGTGCAATTTTCCACAATATTCCTACCCTTAAAATGTCCGGTGCAACAAAGTTATAGACATCGAGGGATTTGTCCGCCTTGAGCTTTTGTTTTGTGGAAACGCTGGGTTTTTCAACAAGATATAAATGGATGTCCGGCCACTGTAGCTTGGTCCATTTGGTTGGCTCCGTGACCGTGATGAGTTTAGAGTGAGGCAGCAGGTTACCTCTACACACATCAGCATCACCATTTCTCTACCAGACCCAGTACATGTTTCAGACTAGCTCATTACAATCTTCCTCTTCATGTATTTTCCGTTTAATAGCAGGTGGCATTTGTGTTTAAGTGTGGACCAGAGTTATTATCCTCAGAGTCAAGAGCCCAGAACACATAAAACAAAGACTAAATATTATACATAGAACCCTAAATACATAGTTGCTCATAAAGTTGGAGTAAAATACCCTTACCTTCTCATAAAATATGATTTATTGTTCGTAGATAAAGTGTAACTGGGACTCAGTATGTAATGATTACACCAGGTCAAAGGTCATTACTTATGTGTTTGTGCATGTGTCTGAAAACAAACGTATTCTAACATTATGGGCACCAGTGTATTAACATGTTTCCATAAAATGTGACTCACTAGTGGAATAACATAATTACAGGTCTGTATGCAGCCACAGCGTAAGATCACACGTCCAAACAAATGGTGCCAGGCAAGGTTCTAATAGTTTTGGATTTTTCATTATCGTTTAGTTTTATTTAGTTTTGACTTTTTTTTCTCTAATTCAGTTAGTTTGAATTAGTTTTTAGAGCAGGTTTGCTAGTTTTTATTAGTTTTTTTTTTCCCTAAATGCTCAGTTTTAGTTTAGTTTTAGTTTTGTCGTAACTTTTATCTTCTTCTCCGTCGTATTCAAATAAATCCCAGACAGGACTCGGCTGTTTTCTCCCAGCTTTAGTCTCCATGTTTCCAGGTAGAGTGGGGACCAGAAGACGACTGGAAACCACAAGTGACGGACCGTGAAGTGTCGTATGGTGTTGCTAGCTAAAATTGCTAGAACGAAATAAATTGCTTTCGTATCAATCTGACATTGACAAAGACGAAAACGAAGGGAATTTTATCCATAATTTTTATATGTTTTGGGTAGTTTTGTAAGCACACAATACGGTTTCAGTTAGTTATCTTTTTTTTTTTCTTTTAATTATAGTTTTTATTTATTTCAGTTAACGAAAATGTTTTTTCAATTCTAGTTTTCGTTATTTCATTAGTTTTCGTTAACGATAATAACCTTGGTGCCAGGCACAATAAACCCCGCCCCTCGCACATATTGTAGCTTATTTTGGCATCGATCCAGCTGATGTCATCATGTTTATGCATGTGCTGATGTCAGTATATCAATTGCCTCTATATATGTGGGCCAAGTTTGAAGTAAACTGAGACAAAATGTATGCTTTTATAGACCATTAAAATTGTGCCCATTATGGGATGGGAATGGGAGGAAAAAAAAAAGATTTTAAAGGGTCATAAAAAATGTAAACTTTGACTTTCTTTTCCCAAAATGTACCCACATCTATTCTGAGTCACTGGCAATTTATAAACCCAATTTGGTATGATTTTAACCAATGGTCACTTTTTCCTTTAGACATCTGCGCAAAACTTTGCCGATATTTGCTAAATATTGAAAAAACAGAAGTGCATAATGTCGGTTTTTCCATTAAATCACAAATGCAATGATTTGTCTATTTATTATCGTGAGATGACACAAGAAGTCATTCCATAAACATGGCAGCGAACGTAAATATGGTGTTGATTTACAGATATAGTCATTATTATTATATATTACCCCTCTATCTCGTACTGAATTAAAAAATGATCGGGTTTCCTGGTGTGTCCACACATACTGCGACATGTTTCTTCTTCTTCGCTTGTTGCAACATCCGTCAACATCCGTTTTTTTTAATTCACCTGACTCTAGTTGCGAAAAAAGGTCTTTCTATTGCAGGTTTGCGTGATATACGATTTGCTCTATGCCCGAAAAACCACCTCTTGCCAGCACAAAAACTTTTCATTGAAAAATGAGACTTGTGGCAAAATTGTCGTTTTCCATTAGGCAAATTTTTATGCGCAAGTTGTATTTGTGCAATTTGAGCGTCAATGGAAAAGCGACGAGTTTTGCTGCTAGAGCATTAACAACCAAACACAATCAAAGAAACAAACCAAAAACAATAACCCTTGCCTCCCCTTTGGGGGGCGGGATCATAAATAAATCCAAGAAGTACATGTAAAAAATACAAAAAAAACCACATGTAAAGTGAAAGGAACATGTATTTTAGAACATTAGAACATCATTTTTAGAACATTAGACCAACATAAGTGCTGATCCAGACCCCTGTCCACATCCACGTTATCCCTTTGAACATCATTCCTTACATTAGTACCATTTCTTCATGGTACCTAACAAAGCAGGTACACTCAGTGTTCATGCAGTCGTGGACCTTACCCATTATACCCATTATAAGTAAATGGGAGAAGAAAAAATATTTTAAAAATGCATAAAAAATTTTAATTTTGACTTACTTTTCCCAAAATGTAATCACATCTATTCTGGGTCACTGCCAATCTATAACCCCAGTTTAGTATGAATTCAACCAATAGTTTTGCTGCTACAGACATTTGAAATTTCGCCCATTAAAAGTAAATGGGGGAAAAAAAGATTTTAAAAATTCATAAAAAATTTAAACTTTGACCCACTGTTCCCAAAATGTAATCAGATTTAATTTGCATCACTGGCAATCTATAAACCCAATTTGGTATAAATTCACCTTATAGTTTTGCTGCTAGAGTATTAACAATCAAACAAACCGAACCAAAACAATAGCCCTTGCCTCCCCTTCGGTAATTAAATAAAAACTGATTGGCTGAAAGTGGAGATGCACATAAACATCCACTTCATAAAAATCTGCACCTTCAGTCGAACCTGACTAAAAATTAAAGCAAATAAGGGTTAGAAAAACTTGCGTATTACACAAAAAGTGCCTCATATGCAAAGGCAGGTGGTAGGTGTAACATGCATAAATACTGACAGCAGGAGTACTGCCTAATCTAATTACACATGCATGATGATGTATAAGCAATAAAAAAACACAACAGGGGGTGAAATCCCGCTACATGAGGTTGACAGTTGACACAGTTACATATTCGACACACAAAACTACCACCCTATGGTTCCAGTCTGACACACTGAACTGAGGTTTATAACCTATCCAGCGTCTGTCGCCTTTTTTAACATATAATTAATCTGTTCTATAGCCCTCATCATATAGAAGGTCATTTAAATACACTCCTGTGCAGTTAGCCACAGCCACTTTTCCCTTTGTTTTCATATCCCACTTTGCAACTCAATCTGAGAAACACTTTCCATAAATTAGATGCACCACATTTCTGGTTTCATGAAGCTTTTAAAGTGACGTCTCTTTGTCTGTAATTTAACACAGAATGAGTGGTGAGCACAATGGGACATTCACACCACTCTGAACGGTCAATCCACTCATACACTGATGCAACAGTTTCATCATGTCGCATTGTTAGACAGCACACTCCACTCATGTTTCACTACTGTCTACTTTGACAAGGGCTGCACGATTTTGGCCAAAAATAAAATCCTGATTTTTTTCCTGTAAAAGCTCGATTTTCGATTTTGATTTTTGGGTAAAACTACAAAAGACAACAGACAACCTCAAATCTGTGATGGTATCACATGATGGGCCCACAGAAGTTTTATTACCTCCGCCAAGGAGGTTATGTTTTTGCCGGCGTTGGTCTGTCTGTCTGTCTGTCTGTTTGTGTACAAGATAAGTCAAAAAGCTATGGACGGATTTGGATGAAAATTTTAGGAAATGTTGATACTGGCACAAGGAACAAATGATTAAATTTTGGTGGTGATTGGGGGTGGGCGAGTGCTTTTCTAGAAAAGAGAGCGCAGACCTCCGTCAAGGCAGATCAATGGGCCCCAGTGCCCCCCCCCCCCCCCCCCCATCACCACCAAAATTTAATCATTTGTTCCTTGTGCCAGTATCAACATTTCCTGAAATTTTCATCCAAATCCATCCATAACTTTTTGAGTTATCTTGCACACAAACAGTATTGTGAAATTAAATATCTCAATATATTGCAGAACCGATATTTTCTTACACCCCTAGTGAGCATAAGAATTTGGGAGAAATCCTCTGAGCAGACCTCAGTGGATAGATTGTCTGGGCAAGGACAGGTAACTGCGACTTTCAATAGTATAGAAAGTCAAGCTAATGTCAACAATGGAAGAGCTGCTAGCATTAAGCAAAGTCCAACTTTGTTACATACTCCAGCACAGTAGGTGACAATAGTGCATCTTAACCCTTTCATGCATAGTGGTCACTACAGTGGACAGTTATTCTACAGCTGTTCTCTTGTATATTCATGATTTTTGTTGTTTTAGTTCCATATCAGCCAACACAGCGGACACTTATGTATCCCATACACTGATATTCATACCATTACTGTAATTGTCCTGTTCTTTTATCTAAATCAATTGCTAGTTGTTATTAGACTGTAATTGACAGTTGTTGTTTTTTTTGCATTTTATCTGAGTGAGTAATAACTAGTATTATAGTATTTTAAAATGTGAGAAAACATCAGACTAGCAGCATTAACCTCCTGAGACCCAGGAAAGTGAAATTTTTAGCTTTTTTCCATTTGTCTTGATTGGAAACCGCATAATGCAACAGTTTTTGTTTGTTTGTTTGTTTTTTATCCCCCCCGAGACATTTTTAAAAAAATTTTATTTATTTATTTATTTATTTATTTATGTATGTATGTATGTATGTATGTATTTAATGGAATGTCCTTTACAATGGACAGCATTTTTTTTAAGTATAACTGTCAAACTTTTTTCCCCTACAGAGGACAAAAATGCATTGCTGGATCTCAGGAGGTCAAAAAGGCTTTTATTTCATAATTTTCACACAATATGTCAGTAAATGCATGTTTCTTTGCTTCAAAAATTAAATGCATGGTGTCCAGCTGAGTGGACATTTTTGTAACTCTATGAAAAATAGGTTCATAAAAAAAAAAAAAAATCAGTCACATTGTTTTTTTCATGCCTAAAGAGGAATAAAAACGCTCAGGAAAAAAATCTTGATAAAGGTTCTCATAATTCATGCATGACAGGGTTAATGTTGGATGCCACATGTCATAAAATGAAAGAAAAAAAAAAAACTGTAGAAACTCAGTAGTAACTTAATTAGAAGCTGTTAAAGTTCAACATGGCCTCAGAGGAGTTTACGTCTTATTCTCATATTACGAAAAAACAACAGTTCTTATTCTCAGGTCATTAGACATGAATCAAAACAGTATTTAATTCTGAAATTAGATCCCCCAAATCAGGGGTCTTTTCTTTCAGGTTCCACATTCAGCCCGATTTGATCTCTAGTGGGCCGGACCAGTAAAATAATAGCAGAATAACCTGTAAATAATGACAACTCCAAAGTTTTGTCTTTGTTTTAGTGCAAAAAACTCCCATTAAATTATGAAAATACTTACTTTTATAAACTATCCAAACAAAGAAGATGTGAATAACATGAAAAAACTGAAATTTCTAAAGAAAAATAAGTGTAGTTTTAAAAATAGTCAGCCTCCACTTATCATTTCTGCATGTGTATTATGGATCAGATCTAAAAGACACTAAATACTTAGTAAAAGGCAGAAAACTGTTAAAATTGTGCTTAATTTTCTTTAGACATTTCAGGTTCATATTTGTTCAGGTTATTCACATTTAATTGTTATACGATAGTTTGTAAATGTAAATATTTTCATAATTTAATGCTATTTTTTTGCACTAAAACAAAAGAACAATTGAAGTTGTTAATTGAAGATTTTTTGGTTAATTCAAGATTTTTTGCTAAATTTGGGATTTTTTTTGGCTTAATTCAAGTTTGTTTTTTTTTTAACTTAATTGAAGTTTTCTTTTGCTTAATTCAAGATATTTTTTTTTACTTAATTGAAGATTTTTTTTTTTTTTACTTAATTGAAGATTTTTTATTTTGACTTAACTGAAGACTTTTTTTTTTTGGCTTAATTCAAGATTTTTTTTACTCAATTGAAGAATTTTTTTTGGCTTAATTCAAGATTTTTTTTACTTAATTCAAGATTTTTTTACTTAATTGAAGACTTTTTTTGGCTTAATTCAAGATTTTTTTTACTTAACTGAAGATTTCTTTTGGCTTAATTCAAGATTTTTTTACTTAACTGAAGATTTTTTTTGGCTTAATTCAAGATTTTTTTTTACTTAATTGAAGATTTTCTTGGCTTAATTCAAGATTTTTTGACTTAATTGAATTTTTTTTGGTTTAATTCAAATTTTTTTTTACTTAACTGAAGACTTTTTTTTTGCTTAATTCAAGATTTTTTTTTACTTAATTGAAGAGTTTTTTTTTTTTTTGGCTTAATTCAAGATTTCTTTACTTAATTGAATTTTTTTTTTTTTGCTTGATCCAAGATTTTTACCTTAATTCAAGCTAATTTTTTTTTTTTTTGCTTAATTCAATTCAAGACTGGAATTTTTGCACTTGGCAAATTCATCCTATGGGCCGCATTGGAACCTTTGGTGGGCCGCATTTGGCCCCCGGGCCGCATGTTTGAGACCCTCGACCTAAATCATGTGCAGCAAAACTTTAAGTTCATACTTGTTTAATTCATTTCTGGAACCTTTATTCCTTCTGTGTCCTGCTGCTAATTAAAGGTTGTTAAATGTGCTTCTCCAGGTGTTCCACTGCTTATGCCAACAGGAGTCTCCAAGTAATGTTGGCCACATCTGCTCCTGTTGCCTGCGGTGACGGCAGTATTTATGCATCATTCCCCTCTATCTGGTCTCTTTATGCTGGTCTCACACCTGTGACCAGACCCAGGTATCACCACTCTACCCTCAAAACCAGCCACGCTGAAGAGTCAGACAGCTGTGCTTCCCAGCTGTACTTATCTGGATGATTTTGGGAGGATAATAGTTGTCTGAGAAGGGTTTTGTAGCATCAGCTTTGAAATGGGGCACGGCTTGTCTGTTTTGCAGCTGGACTTGATAAAGGTAGAAAGCTTTAGTGCTACAAGGGCGAGAGGAATAATCAATGAAAACTGGCAGGAGAACAGTTTGGATTGCTAGGTGCAGAGAAGATTCACTCCCTGTAATTTTCTTTATATGGTTTTTTGGCAGCTTTTCACTAAAGGCAAGGAAAAAGTACTGAGGTTACTCGACATCATCTTTCAAAACTAAAACACTATCTTGGCATTTTTCTATTACTCTGCGCATCACACTTCATGCTCAAATAATTGTGTTTAGAGACAGAAACTTTGAACACCGGATTGTCTGCAAATTATTTGTTCCATTTTAAACCTAGTTGCAGTTGTAAGGTAGTTTCCTTCCTCGTTAAAATTCTTTAAAGGTTCGAACCTGGACTAGTCCAATGCTGCTAAGTCGAATCTAATAACTGTATCAAATGACTAAAACTAAACTAAATCTGGTTCATAATGTTTTCAGTGAGTTGACATTTTTTATCTTGTCTTTTTTAAAATTTAAATACGACTGGAAATACACGAATCCAACCCGTTACTAATAAATATGTATTAAAACATACCAAAAAAATACAAATAAAAATTATAGCATTGATAATTCATTATGTTGATCCAGTCGTGTGAACAAGCTAACCTGTGCTAAGTCACTGCACCTCTCCATGAAGATAAGATGAGATGAGATGAGATAAGATAAGATAGGGTACAATATAATAAGATAAGGTATGACATGATAAGACAAGACAAGATAAGAAGAGATAAGATAAGGTACAATACAATAAGACGAGACAAGATGAGATAAGATAAGGTGCAATATGAAAAGATAAGGTACGATATGAAGACAAGATGAGACGAGAAAAGATAAGATAGGATAAGATAAGATACAATGCAATAAGATAAGGTACGATATGATAAGACGAGATAAGATAAGGTACGATACGATAAGACAAGATGAGACGAGATAAGATAAGGTACAATACAATAAGATAAGGTACGATACGATAAGACGAGATGAGACAAGACAAGATAAGATAAGGTACAATACAATAAGATAAGGTACGATACGATAAGACAAGACGAGACAAGATGAGATAAGACAAGGTAAGATAAGATGAGATAAGATAAGGTATGATATGATAAGACAAGATGAGACGAGTTGAGATAAGTTAACGTACAATACGATAAGATACGGTACGATACGATACAACAAGACAAGATAAGATAAGGTACGATATGATAAGACAAGAAGAGACGAGATAAGATAAGATAATATAAGATACGGTATGATACGATAAGATAAGATACGGTATGATACAATAAGACAAGATAAGATAGGATTAGATAAGATAAGGTACGAAATGATAAGACAAGATAAGATAAGATCGTTTTATTTGCTATTTGTACAGGGTGGGGAAGCAAAATTTACAATATTTTGAGGCAGGGATTGAAAGACAGTGTATGACCAATTAGTTTATTGAAAGTCATGAGAATTTATTTGCCACAAGAAAATTTCCATAATAGAAAATGTTTTTATTCTAAGTGTCCTCCTTCTTTCTCAATAACTGCCTTCACACACTTCCTGAAACTTGCGCAAGTCTTCCTCAAATATTCGGGTGACAACTTCTCCCATTCTTCTTTAATAGTATCTTCCAGACTTTCTCGTAATAGTTTTGCTCATAGTCATTCTCTTCTTTCCATTATAAACAGTCTTTATGGACACTCCAACTATTTTTGAAATCTCCTTTGGTGTGACGAGTGCATTCAGCAAATCACACACTCTTTGACGTTTGCTTTCCTGATTACTCATATGGGCAAAAGTTTCTGAAAAGGTATGGATAATAGTGTTAGGTATGATTATGACATCAATATATGTTTGGTTTCAAAACAATTGACGTAGTGCCTGCTGAGAAAAAACAACTAAATGTTCATTGTAAATTTTGCTTCCCCACCCTGTACACATTCAGGTATATAGAAATTAGTATGCAGAGGTCTCTCAGAGTGCAAGTAAAAAAGATTACAAGATTAAAAGACAAGCCAGTAAACTGCCCATTACTGAAACATATTGGCCAGTTGTCTATATTTTTATCCAGGCATTCGGTGAACCACAAAGGATCATTTTGTAAGTGCCAGCAGAAGTGTAGCAGCTGAGGTTAGCATTCACCAACTACTGACATAGCAAATAAGTATCAGCACAAAAGAGCAAGAAAGAGGTAAAGACCTTGGCTATATGGTTGCTATTACATCGGAAATGCTTTAAACCGACCAGAGCTGGTTTCATTGGATAGCCCGGTTTGTTTGGGGAGGTTTGAATATGCAATCAAACGCTGATGCAGAACAAATGAACTCTGGTCCTAAAAACAGATCTCTGTTGGCTTCGACTGAACCAAATACAGGAAACAGACGACTCAGATCCATGTTCTGTTTTCATGTGGTGGAAACAGAAGTTGTCCTACATTAACCCACAGATGAGTGAGGTTTGTTTTTGACTGTTTGTCTTTTAATTGTTGATGCGGCCCCACAACAGTTGAGGAGGGGAATACGTTATTCAAAAGGTTTGGTTCATTTAACAAAGTGCAGTGAAAGCAAAGTGGGACCAGCTGAATGTCGGAACTAAATTATTTCAGTGTGTGCGTAAGTACTTTTTGAACATTTTGAGCACAATTTCAATAACACCATGATAATAATGATAACCGTGATGATTTTGGTCACAATAACCGTGATATGAAATTTTCATATCATTACATCCCTAGTCCACAACGATTACACTTTCATGGGGCCAAAAATTGGTAGTGGAACCCCTGACTATAGGTCAGTGTACAGGCTACTGCAAGTCCAATTTAAAGGTTCAATAATGTAACATTTGACCATGTGGGCTTGAATCGAGTTTATGTTGGAGTCTGTTTTAAGCTGGGGCCAGATGTTTTCTAAGCCACTGATTATGTGGGCAGTAACTATGACAACAATACTGTACATGTTTTCTATGTAGACAACAGGTTGTGAAAATTTGTATGAGTTCAGTTAGGGCTGCTCGATTACAGAAAAAAAAAAATAATCACGATTATTTTAGCAATAATTGAAATCACGATTATTAAAAACGATTATTTGTTAACCTTAAAGTTGTTTTTTTTCTTGCAAAACAATGTAAAATATACTCTTTAAACAAATAAAGCTTTTAACCACTAAAACAAAGTATGTTCACTTTTGTACGAAACAAAAAAATCTTTCAATGCAAATAAGTGTACTGTAAATTCAAGTATGTTTCCTTTTGTAAACAAATAGTGCACTGGAATTAAACTGCTATAGACTTGCCATAGAACTGGAGCAATTTAAAAAAAAAAAAAAAAAAACTCATGTAAAGTGCAAATTATAAATTCAAGTATGTTCAATGTAGTATGAAACATAGTAAATTCAGTGGCGTGCCGTGAGGTTTCAGTTCAGGTCTTCTGTATACAATAGCCATCTAGAATACGTACGTTAGGGTTATACAGGTTAGGGTTAGGTTAATACGGGAGTTGCAGCGTAAAGAGATTCGGAGACTGAAGATTGCATTGCTGACGTAGTTGTTTTTATGTGTTTTAGTTTTTCATAAGATTATGATAAAGGTGGTGGTGGTTAAACTTTAGATGGTTAAAAAGGTTTGTTGTGTTAGTGGTCAGTGTGGACACAACTACGAAACACTTTTTGTACGTGATGTGTTTTTGCTCTTCATCTTCTTCATCAAACCCAAAGTGATTCCATACAATTGAATTTGACTTGCCTTTTTTGTTTACCAAGCACTTCTGCTGTGATTCTCTTGCCATTTTTCCAGACCGCTTGGTACAACTTTCCTCTTGGGGTGGACCTGCCGGCTAGCTGGCAGCAGTAGCTTAGAGGGGGGCGGGGCAGAGCAGCTCATGGTAGCTTGCGTGCGCGTGAATTAAAACAACTCAAAATTAATAATCGTTTTTTCTCGATTACATAATTCTTGTAATCGTTGCGTGTAATAATCAAAATCGTAATTGAATTTCGATTAATTGCACAGCCCTTAGTTCAGTGTACAAATCTAGCTACCATTAGCTTAGAAATAGAGATGGCTATTTACAACAAATGACCAGCTCCGAACACAACACAGACACAATTTATGGAAGACGTTAAACCTTATAACCCAGTGTTTTATCGTACCATGGGCCCCAGCTTCATCTCTCCGTCATCTAAAGGGTTGGCCCAGGTAACTCTGATAGGAATACTAAGAGGTAGTTTTGGGGGTTGTTTTTCACCTATTGCTTGCATCATTTCTCATCCTCATAGATAATATTTCCATTGTAAAATTTTACAAAGCATAGCCTTGTATTGATAAGACTTTGAGAATCCAATCCATTCTAACCTTAGCACCTTTTCACAGCCAGAACATCCTGGTTATTTCCTCCCTCTTATGTCTTTCCTACTTACTGAACCAAAGCCAAATTCATAGCTTGACCTTAGTCCAACCTTTCTTCTCAGTACCTCCTTAGTTTTGTCTTTCTTCTTTAATCCTACCTGCTCTCCCTCAGTGCTACATTTTATCAGCACCGTTGTCGACCATTGATAGCTTTGACCTTCTTACTTACCAGTGGAAAAGCCAGTGGAAAATAGAACACCATTCATTATGTCTTTCTCTTAAAGTAAAGAACTTCTCACACTGTTTCCCCAAAAACATGTCCAAAATAATAATGCAACTGCAAGACCACAACATCAGAAGAGAAACGGCAAAGTATGCAGATATGTAATGAATATCATATTTAGATTAAAGGTGGGGTACGAGATCTTGGAAAAATGGTTCGAGCAAGCTACATTTTAAAAATACTCAATTCAAAAGTCCAAACCCCTTTCTTCAGACATCCCCCCGAAGCCACGCCTCCAGAGTACTGGCACGTGCGATGCTTGTTCCCGAGGGTTCACGAGCGCTGCACAGCAACAACACTGGTCTGCAATTTTTTTAGAAATGATTTGCTTCAGAGATTAAATGTGCTAAATGTTATGTATTTTAATAAGATTAATTGGAAAATAAATGACAAAAGTGCCGGTTTGCTGATGTTTTCAAAGTACAGGGTGAGGAAGCAAAATTTACAATGAACATTTAGTTGTTTTTTCTCAGCAGGCACTACGTCAATTGTTATGAAACCAAACATATATTGATGTCATAATCATACCTAACACTATTATCCATACCTTTTCAGAAACTTTTGCCCATATGAGTAATCAGGAAAGCAAACGTCAAAGAGTGTGTGATTTGCTGAATGCACTCGTCACACCAAAGGAGATTTCAAAAATAGTTGGAGTGTCCATAAAGACTGTTTATAATGGAAAGAAGAGAATGACTATGAGCAAAACTATAACGAGAAAGTCTGGAAGTGGAGGAAGCAACAAAAAAACGTACCAAAGCTTTTATTAAAGCTCTCAAATCCAAAATCCTAAAGGATCCAACCAAATCCATGAGAAAAATGGCAATTGAACTTGAGCTAGACAACAAGACCGTTAGAAATGCAGTAAAATATGATTTGAAGTTAAAATCTTACACAAGAACACCAAAACACTTGTTGACAACAGCAACAAATCCAACTTTAGCAATTTTTGGGAATCATGTTTATGGCCGCCTTCTAGCCCAGATCTAAACCCTCTGGATTCTGCTATTTGGGGCGTTTTAGAACATGCTACCAATAGAACATCACACAACAATGTCGACTTTCTTAAAGATACTATTGAAGAAGAATGGGAGAAGTTGTCACCCGAATATTTGAGGAACACTTGCGCAAGTTTCAGGAAGCGTGTGAAGGCAGTTATTGAGAAAGAAGGAGGACACAGAATAAAAACATTTTCTATTATGTAAATTTTCTTGTGGCAAATAAATGACTCATGACTTTCAATAAACTAATTGGTCATACACTGTCTTTCAATCCCTGCCTCAAAATATTGTAAATTTTGCTTCCCCACCCTGTATATGATTAAGTGTTATTACACATATATATTGGTTTATGTACATTTATATAATAGTTTTATAAATCTTCCACTAAATAGAACCTGTAAAGTGAATGTATTCTAATGTGCAGACAGTGTTTTGAAGTAGATCTTGTAGCTCTGAGACAAATATTCCTTTTGAGTCAAACTCGTTCTCTCATTAATTCTTGAATTTCACATTTTGACCCAAGGCTGTATCTTGGAAAGTTCAGCCAACCAGCATTTTTTACTTGATTTTTCTTTACCAGTGACTTTTGTGGTCAAATTTCATTACTTTTATTCTGGAAGCATTTTCCTTGTAGACCAGTGCAATTTGCCTGGCTCTGG
The DNA here is from genome assembly GCF_902148855.1 of Sphaeramia orbicularis. NCBI lineage: Eukaryota > Metazoa > Chordata > Actinopteri > Kurtiformes > Apogonidae > Sphaeramia > Sphaeramia orbicularis. The sequence continues at coordinate 41,564,776 of NC_043963.1, read as the reverse complement.
AGGCCCCAGCTCCAGCTCCGATCCATGCATACCTCATTTAGTCTCCTCCAACACCTCCGCTCTTCCAGAACAGCCCCACTTCATACCTATGTGACTAACGTTATATTTCCTACTGATTTATTTTAGTGACAAAACAGTTTGTCTGTGAACTTTCCATCCTAATATAACTAATATAACCAAGCTCTGGCTCTGGCTTCGTTTCCTGTACCAGTTGCTCCAAACCTCTGAGAATGCACAATTCATGCATGAGGAGGGGTACACGCAGAGGGGGGAGGGACAAATGGCAGGTGAGTTTGACAGACAAATCACTGTTCAATCATTTCCATTGGGTGCTCAAGATGATTGGATGGTGTTTTTTCAGTCCTGTCCATTGCACAGGTGACAATTTTTTAAAATTTTTGTGTTAGTGCACAGGTGTCAAACATGCGGCCCGGGGGCCAAATCCGGCCCGCCAAAGGGTCCAATCCGGCCTGTGGGATGAATTAGTGAAATGCAAAAATTACACTTAAGATATTAACATTGATCATTTTAGTTCAGGTTCCACATTAAGACCAATTCAGTCTCAGGTAGGTCATAATAGCCTATAAATACTCACAACTCCAAATTTTCCTCTTTGTAAATGTAAATGTTTTCATGTATTTACACTAAAACAAAGTATAATATTGCAAAAAATATCTGAATAACCTGAACAAATATGAACAACCTGAAAAATATGGAAGTAAATCTGTGTCATCAGATTTTGAGTTACAAAAGACATTGAATTTGTAGCACTGATTTTTTTTTTTTTTTTTTTTTTTGACTGAAATTAAGTATCTGAATTTTTTTTTTTTGCACTGAAATTAAGCATCTGAATTGTTTGTCTCTGAATTCAACTATGTTCATAAATTTAGAATAAAAAAAAAAATCAGATGCAATAAATTCAGAATCAAACATTCAGGTGCAAAAATTCAGATATTTTATTTCAGTGCAAAAAAATGCAGTGCTAGAAATTCAATGTCTTTTATAATTTAAAATATGATGACACAGATTTACCTCCATAGGATGTCTTCAGAGAAGTAAGGACAATTTTAATAATATTCCACCTGTTATCAAATGTTTTGTGTGTTTGTAGCTCCACTGTGATCTGAAAGTGGTAATGTACATGTATAAATGATAAACTGAAGCAGAATATTGTTAAAATTAAACATTTTTTTCAGTTTGTTCATTTTATTCACATTGTTTGAGAGGATAGTTTGTAGATGCAAACATCTTCCCAATGTAATTTTACTTTTTTCACTCTAAAACATGGAGAAAAGTTTGGAGTTGACATTATTTATGTATTATTATATTATAATTTTACTGGTTCGGCCCACTTCAGATCAAATTGGGCTGAATGTGACCCCTGAACTAAAATGAGTTTGACACCCAAGTGTTACAGCATTTAATTAATTGGTTGTAATCTGGGTGTGAAGGGGATTTTAAGCAATACAGTAAAAAAATGCTCCAGGAAAATATCTCGCACCCCACCTTTAATTATTTAGGAATAGTAATAACTGACATATTGTTGGGCTATTGTTAAGAATATTCATAAGAGAGTTCATACATACCAGGATCTGACTTGGAAAAAGTATCCACATCCAGTAAACTCCTGTTGAAAGAGTAAGAAAAAAAAATAATGAGAATTAAAATTCTGTCTGAAGCCAATTTATTTTTGTAAGACAATGTATTCATTCATTAACATTTCCTAAAATTCATCCCTTGTGCTTTGTTCCGCTGAATACTTTTTGAAAGTCCCAGCTCAGCCTTAAAGTGAAGTTGTGAGGAGGTTTAAATGTTCTTGCAATTCATTCTGTAAAACACACAACCATCTCAGCCCCAAGCGCTTCCAACATTTTTTCACCAAAGTGAGAGCGATATAAAACACCTTCGACGGTAGGTTACCAGCCAATGGTCTAATAAAAAACTAATGAAATGTAGCCACAAGCGGCAATGAGCAGGTTCCACAGCACACTGTGACAATTTGACTGATGAAGACCTTCAGGAGGAAGAACAAATTGGAGCAGAGGTTATTGCTCCTGAATGAAGATTTACTGCAAACGGACCTGAATAAAGAGCTGAGGTAAAGACCCCCCTTTTCTCATCCTGCACTCTGAGCCTCACAACTTCATCATGCAAATCAACACAGATTTTCACATTATGGGAGGAACACACACCAGTTCAAACGCTGCCTGAGCTATAAATACAGGTTCTGCAGATTCATCATTCATGCGTTCCTTTATTGCTAAGAACCACAAGCTCATTATGAAAACTCAGGTGAACAGTATATATCTTCTCTTATATTATTGCAGTAAAATACACTAATAGACTGTGTTATGAAAGCAATACGGCTCCCAAAGGTTGAGAACGCACATCAATAGATGCAATACTTATTTAGTTTTTTGTTGCAATACTTAGGTCTGGACTCTGGTGCAGGTCTGAACTCTGTAACAGTCTGATCCTGATGAATCCTGGTCATAGTCATGTTGGAATAAATCTGCGTCATCAGGGAACAGGGCGTCTCAAAAATCACTTTTCTCTTCAGATCATGGTGTTATTTAAACCAGTTATTCTCCAACATTATAATAGTCCCCCCAAAAAATTTCAGCAAAATCCGACAATGTTTGACCCCACCACCACAAAGTATGAAGGGCCTGTCAAAAAGCGCAAAAAATGCTCATTTTAACCCAGAAAATCACATATAATGAGGTCTTAAGTGTCCACAAATAGCTTTTTCTGGTATTTTACAGCGTCCCTGTAATATCAACTTCATAGGTTATTCTATCAGGTGATATATAAGTGAAAATAAGGTGATTTTAAGATAAAATAACTCAATTATAGGATAAAAACTTGAAATAGAAAGAAGTTCAGAACAGTAAATCTAGTTGAACACTGTCTATTTTCTTAACCCCCTTTTCAGCAAAATGCAGGTTTTAGTTAAAGACAAATATATTCAAAGGATTCAAAGGAGTTTATTTGTCATTCCATCACAAGGAATAGAACGAAACTGGTTTCTGAGGACCCGTATTTGCCATCTGAATAAAATAAATAATAAATGAATACATTAAAAACGACTAAAACTAAGGCTAATTTAAAATCAGTAAAATATACGTCTAAAATTAAACTTTAAAATACCTACATAAAATAATAGCACATATTTACAACCTAACCTAGCCTATACACAGTAGACGCTGAAGTACAGTGCAACAGCAGAGTGAAGTACAAAGAGGCAGTGCAATAAGGTGCAGTTAGGTATTTGTGTAACCGTCCCTTATGTGAGAGGCTACAGAGCAGTGCCTGAGTTCAAGAGCCTCACCGCTGTTGGAAAGAAGCTGTTTTTTAGTCTAGTGGTCCTGTTCTGGATACTCCACACCCTTCTTCCTGAGGGAAGAGGGACAAAAAGTGCATTTGCAGGGTGGGTGGGATCATTCATGATGCCGTTGGCCCTCTTTCTGCACCTGGAGATGTAAATGTCCGTGGTGGTGGGAAGGCTGCACCCGATGACCCTCTGTGCAGCCTTCACCACCATGTGTAGAGCCTTCCTCTCTGCCACAGAGCAGCTGCCATGCCACACTGTGATGCAGGAGGTGAGGACACTTTCCACCACACACCTGTAGAAGGAGGACAGGACTGATCCTCCGAGTCCAACCCACCGCAGTCTTCTGAGGAAGTATAAGCGCCGGTGAGCCTTCCTAACCAAGCCTGAGGTGTTGTGGCTCCAGATAAGGTCCTCACTGAGGTGGACACCCAGGTACCTGACGCTGGGGACCACTTCCACAGCTGCTCCACTGATGTGCAGGGGAGGGGGACAGTGTCTGCTCCTCCTAAAGTCCACAATCATTTCCTTTGTCTTTTTCATGTTGATGCAGAGGTTGCTGTCAGTGCACCAGCGCTCCAGATGTTCCACCTCCTCTCCGTATTCTGATTCGTCATTATTGGTGATACATCCAACCACTGCCGTATCGTCCGCAAACTTCACGATATGACAACTTGGATGTTTGGCAGAGCAGTCATACGTCAGCAGGGTGAACAGGAGGGGGCTCAGCACACAGCCCTGAGGGGAGCCAGTGCTGAGGGTGATGGGGAAGGAGGAGATGTCATGGATACGGACAGTCTGTGGTCTATTGGTGAGGAAGTCTAACACCCCGTTGCAGAGGGAGGGGGTCAGTCCAAGATTGTGGAGCTTCTGCACCAGGATGTGTGGAATGATGGTATTGAATGCAGAAGTGAAGTCAGTGAAGAGCAGGCGCACATACGTGTCCTTTTTCTCCAGGTGGGTTAGGGCTGTGTGGACCACTGATGCGATGGCGTCGTCAGTGGAGCGGTTCTGCTGGTAAGCATACTGGTGAGGGTCCACGGTGACAGAGATGGAGTCTTTGATGTGGGCCATAACGAGCCTCTCAAGGCATTTGGTGACAATTGGGGTGAGGGCCACCGGCCGATAGTCACTCAGGCCTGTCACTGTGGAGCTTTTGGGGACAGGGATTATGGTAGATGTTTTCATGCAGGTTGGAACAACTGCCTGTGAGAGGGAGATGTTATAGATGTCTGTTAGTACTTCTGACAGCTGAGAAGCACAGTCTCTAAGGACCCTCCCCGGGATATTATCTGGGCCAGCAGCTTTGCGAGGGTTAATCCTTAGCAGGGACCGCTCCACCTCAGCAGTTGTCACCCTAAGGGGTGTCTCCTCTGGTGATGTGGTAATATAGCTGAACACTTAAATAAGAAGGCTAAATACAAGATCTAAGGTTCCATAAATCAAAGACTCTAATGATGACATGGTTCTGATCATCTGGACATACTTGTATACATGTGTATTTCACAATTTATTCAGATATTACTCGCTCTATAGTTTCTCTTCCATTTCATTCTTCAGAAACTCTGGTAGTTTGATTCTGTGGGAACCATGTTGCCTCTATGGGCACCATCCTTTGGAACCTATCCCAGCTTCCAACAGGTGAAGGTGGAGTTCAGCCTGGACAGCCAGTACACCACCATGACCCCCCCCCCCCCCCCCCCCCCCCCCCACACACACACACACACACACACACACACAAATGCATCAGTGAGGGTTCAATAACTTGTGACTATTTGTTGACCAGGAAGTAATTACTATCTATTTATCTGGAATATATTGATAATTACATAAAATAAAACCATAAATTCTTAACCGTTCTGACCTTATGTGACAGGCTTTTTCCTCATAACAGTTTATTGCACAGTGTGATATTTCTACTTTTCTCCACCTCCCACCTCTGCCTGTTCATCTCAGATACTGTGATGCAGTGTTTTGACAGTGGAAGAGACAGGGAAGGAGAAAAAAAAAAAAAAAAAGAAATGGCTGTCATGATTGTAATGGTAATGAAGACACCACACATGTTTGAAATAGTTTGGGAACCACTGTAAAAGTTTGAAATGTGCTTTTAACCCTTTCATGCATAGTGGTCACTACATTGGACAGTTATTCTACAGCTGTTCTCTTGTATATTCATGGATTTGGTTGTTTAATTTGCATATCAACCAACACAGTGGACGCTTAGGCATCATCCCATACAATGCAATTCATACCATTACTGTTCTTGGTCAACCTGATCTGCAGTGGCATATTTGAGTGTAAATCAATTGCTAATGGTTATTAGACTGTAATTAACTGGGTTTTTTTTTTTTTTTTTTTTTTTTTTTTGCATTTCTGAGTAGTAACTACAGACCCAGGAAAGGAAAAGTTTTGGGTTTTTTTTCTCTTTTTTTTTTTACATTTGAATGAATGAATGAATGAAATCTTTATTTCGAACATGTAGACAATTAAATAAAAACAAAAATCAACCAGCAAAATATAAGTACTGGCACGTAAATGATTGATAAGCAAACAAATCACAAAAATAAATACATAAATAATAATATTAATTTTAATAATAATATTAATAATAATAATAAGAACAAGATAAAGAAAGTAAAGGAAATGGAATTATACATGCTCAAAAAGGAGTAGGAAGAAGTAAAAACTTATGTCCTCCTACCCACAATTACTATTCCTGATGATCACGATATGGCAGTTATTATTTTTGCATGAATATCAATATAATAATAATTATAATAATAATAATAATACAGCAATATCATACATCCTTTTTCCTATATACACTAATATGATAATACCCATTTACAACTTATCCTTCCAGATATTAATAAAAATTAAAAAACAAAACAAATAAAAACACATATACATATATAATATAATACTCTATATTGTCCTCTATAGTAATATAGCAATAATATATTCATATATCCATATTTAAACTAGATATTATCAGCACATATATGGCACAGCCCCCTCAGGTCCTTTCCTCTCTGTATTTTGTAAAAATCATTTTTTGTTTGTATTTGTTTTTAAACTGTCTGATATTTGGACATTGTTTCAGCTCCACACTCAGTCTGTTCCACAGTCTTTCACCATTATTGGATAAACAGAATTTTTTCTTCGTGGTTCGACATCTTTGTATCTTAAAATTTGTCATTTCCCTTCATTTATACCCTCCCTCTCTTTTCTGTAAATGGTTAGGTAATAGATTATTTCTGGCTTTGTACAGAAATTGTGCTGTTTGGAATTCAACCATATCATTAAATTTTATTATTTTAGACTTTACAAATAGTGGATTGGTGTGTTCACGATACCCTACATTGCGGATTATTCTGATAGCTCTTTTTTGCAGGATGAAAAGTGGATCTAGTGAGCTTTTGCATGTATTGCCCCACACCTCTGTGCAGTAATTTAGATAAAAATAGGGTAAAACCAGGGAACAAAACAGTGTGTGGAGTGATTTGTTGTCTAAAAAGTGTCTGGCTTTGATCCATTACAGAGATGCTTCTGGATATTTTAGTGCAGATGTATCTAATGTGCGACTTCCAGCAAATCTTGTCATTCATTATCACCCCAAGGAATTTGATTTCGTGTACTCTTTCCATTTAATAATTGTCTTGATTGGAAACAGCATGATGCAACAGTTTTTTCAGATTTTTTTTTTTTTAATTATGGAATGTCCTTAGCAATGGACAGCATTTTTTTTTTTACATTTTTTTTTATTTTATAAAGCTGTAAAACTCTTGTCCCCTACAGAGGACAAAAATGCATTGCTGGGTCTCAGGAGGTTATAGAATGGTAAAATGTGAGAACAGATTAACAGCATTAAAAAAAAAAAGTATTTCATAGTTTTCACACAGTAAATGTATGGTGTCCAGCTGACTGGACATTTTTGTAACCCCATGAAAAATAGGTTCATAAAAAGAAAAAAATCAATCATAAGCAATATGATTATTATGATTATCATTATTATTATTATTATTATTATTATTATTATTATGTATGAATATTATGTATGAATATTTAAGTTTGCACCTTCTTGAGCACAGAACTGTCTTCAAAATTCTGTTATATGTACAATGACAAATATTTATGAATCCTGAATATTAAATATACAATTTCAGTAACTAACAATAAAAGTTTACACAGATACACACTAGCGGTACGATGGCATGTTAGGGCCACATAAGAAAATAAAAACGCTTTTCACTACGAGAATAAGGTCATATAAATATTTTCATTAAAAAAACAAAAACAAAAAAAAATCACTTTAATCAAGGAAAAAAGTGTTCAAATGCAAGTTTTTGGATCGTAATTTCTTTCTTTTTTTTTTTTTTTTGTTAAAGCTATAAAGAAACAAATCTACCCTCATAAAAAAACAGGTTTATTAAAAAAAAAATCAATTGCATTGTTTTTTCATGCCTAAAGAGGAATAAAAACACTCAGGAAAAAAAAAAAAAAATCTTGATTAAGGTTCTCATAATTCTCATGAAAGGGTTAAAGACATGTTTGCTCATTTATTAGATTAAATATGGTTGGTGTTAAACCAGAGGACAGTTATGATCAGAACTATTCCAATTATTGGAAAATCAAATAAACACCCAAACTAATGTCAGTACTACATGAAGTAAATGGATCCATTTTAAAAACTAGGGGTGAATTTTGTCAATTGTTAAAAATGGGTACATGGTATGAAAGTGGATGTTGAAATGCCCCCATGTGGTCAGTCCGTGCAAATATTATTTCCTGAGTGAGTCTTGAAATATATCACGGCTAAAATTTACTTAGGGGGTCAAATGAGCGGCCATTTTTGTCAAAAAAAAAAAAAATTGTAAGAAATGCATAGAACTGTGTTGAAATAATGCTAATCCATTTGTGCACAGACTACTGATATTATTTGACAGTGGAAGCTCTATTTTCACAAATATTGGATTTTGAATAGCACGTGTATGTGAAAACTTTTGCTGGTGGACGGGCGTGACATTACCCATGATGATCTGGTCAGTACCAGTACTTTATTAGTAATAAACTTATAGACTTACTATTGCTAATTCTCCTCTTATTCATAAATATTAGTATTGTGGATCTAAAACAATAACAGCTAAAAAAAAAAAAAAAAAACACAAAATGTGGCAGTGGACGGATGTGACATGGTTGTTACAGATCCCATCAGACTGATGCTCAGCAGCCATGTCACCGTTTCCACTAATGATCCCTGTGCAAAAACTAGGATCAGAATTATTTATTGTATAGTTTATCATCATACTAAAGAGTAAATAACAATATAGAATTTTTACTTCTTCATAAAAATACTTATTATTAGAAAACTGTTGATTTAAAAAGTGATGTGTGACATACTTAATGTACAGTATGTATTGGTAAAACATAAGCAGGATGGATCAGCACCATACTCCATATTGCACAGGTGTCAAACATGCGGCCCGGGGGCCAAATCCGGCCCGTCAAAGGGTCCAATCTGGCCTGTAGGATGAATTTGTGAAACGCAAAAATTACACTAAGATATTAACAATCAATAGTGTAAAAATCATTTTAGTTCAGGTTCCATATATACACATATTTAGATCTCATTTGGGTCAGACCAGAAAAATACTGTCATAATAACGTATAAATAATGAAAACTGCAGATTTTATCTTTGTTTGAGTGTAAAAAAGAAAAGTAAAATTACATGAAAATGCTTACATTAACCCTTTCATGCATAGTGGTCACTACAGTGGACATTTATTCTACAGCTGTTCTCTTGCATATTCATGGATTTTATTGTTTTAGTTCCATATCAACCAACACAGTGTGCACTTATGCATCATCCCATACACTGACATTCATAGCATTGCTGTAACTTTGCTGGTCTTAATAAACTTGATCCGCACTAACATGTTTGAGTGTAAATCAATTCCTTGTTATTGTTATGAAACTGTAATTAACTGGGGTTTTTTTAAGCAAGTTTTTTGTTTTTTGCATATTATCTCCATAAAGTGAGTAATAACTAATATTAGAGTATGTTAAAATGTGACAAAACATCAGATTAGCAGCAATAAAAAAATGTATCTCATAGTTTTAACACAATATATCAGTAAATACATGTTTCTTTGCTTCAAAAATCAAACTCATGATGTCCAGCTGAGTGGATATTTTTGCACTTCCATGAAAAATATGTTCATAAAAAAATTCAATCGCTGTGTTTTTTTTTTTCATGCCTAAAGATGAATAAAAACACTCAGGAAAATAAATCTTAAGTTTCTCAAAATTCATGCATGAAAGGGTTAACAAACTATCCTTTTACAACCTGAAGAAATATGAACAACATGAAATATCTGGAGAAAAATAAATATTATGAGTGTTTGTAATTATAATGGACGCTGTTATGCTCATGTGTAAATGATAAACTGATAAACTGATGCAGAATATTGTTAAAACTGCACTTGTTTTTCTTAAGACATTTCAAGTTGTTCACGTTATTCAGATTTTTAAGGAAACGATGTAGATATAAACATTATCATAATGTCATTTTACTTTTTTCACTGGTATTATGTTACTGGTTCGGCCCACTTGAGATCATACTGGGGTGAATGTGGCCCCTGAACTAAAATGAGTTTGACACCCCTGCCATATTGCAACCTGTAAAAATAAAACATGTGATATGTAGTATATAATCTTGTAAGAAAAACTGGGGAATCTAAAAGAATAGAATATTTGTTTTTCAGGTAAATTCAGTTCAAATATAACTTGGCCATTTGCGACATAAAAATATAGCATTAATTGTGATGAAATTGGACATTTTTGAGCTGAAAACATAGTTCATATGACCATCAACATGTTGAACAGAACTGAAATCCTGTAAATTTGCATAAATTGCATTTACCAACACAAAGATCCTTTGGGGATTCACTTATATTGATTTTTTATGCACAAAGACAGAAATAAGACCTCTAAGCAAATTTTAGTCGTACATGAAGTAAATGGATCCATTTTAACCCTTTCATGCACAGTGGTCACTCCAGTGGACAGTTATTCTCCAGCTGTTCTCTTGTATATTCATGGATTTTGTTGTTTTACTTGCATATCAACCAACACAGTGGATACTTGTGCACCATCCCATACAGGGCGGGGAAGCAAAATTTACAATGAACATTTAGTTGTTTTTTCTCAGCAGGCACTACATCAGTTGTTTTGAAACCAAACATATATTGATGTCATAATCATACCTAACACTATTATCCATACCTTTTCAGAAACTTTTGCCCATATGAGTAATCAGGAAAGCAAACGTCAAAGAGTGTGTGATTTGCTGAATGCACTCGTCACACCGAAGGAGATTTCAAAAATAGTTGGAGTGTCCATAAAGACTGTTTATAATGGAAAGAAGAGAATGACTATGAGCAAAACTATTACGAGAAAGTCTGGAAGATACTATTAAAGAAGAATGGGAGAAGTTGTCACCCCAATATTTGAGGAACACTTGCGCAAGTTTCAGGAAGCGTGTGAAGGCAGTTATTGAGAAAGAAGGAGGACACATAGAATAAAAACATTTTCTATTATGTCAATTTTCTTGTGGCAAATAAATTCTCATGACTTTCAATAAACTAACTGGTCATACACTGTCTTTCAATCCCTGCCTCAAAATATTGTAAATTTTGCTTTCCCACCCTGTAATACACTGCAATTCATACCACGACTGTAACATTCCTGTTCTTGATAAACCTGATATGCAGCAACATATCTGAGTGTAAATCAATTGCTAATTGTTATTAGACTGTAATTTACAGGTTTGGGTTTTTTTTTGGTTTTTTTTTTTTTTAGTTGTTGTGTTTTGTTGTTTTTTGCATATTATTTGAGTGAGTAATAACTACTATTATAGTATGTTAAAATGTGAGGAAACATCAGATTAGCAACATTAAAAAAAACATTTATTTAATCGTTTTCACACAGTATGACAGAAAATGCATGTTTTTTTTTTTTCCCTTCAAAAATTAAACACATGGTGTCCAGCTGAGTGGACATTTTTGTAACTCCATGAAAAATAGATTCATAAAAAATAAAAATTTCAATCACATTATTTTTTTTCATGCCTAAAGAGAAATAAAAACACTCAGGAAAAAAACATTGATTAAGGTTCTCATAATTCATGCATGAAAGGGTTAAAAACCAGGGCTGAATTTTGTCACTTGTTAAAAATGGGTACATGGTATGAAAGTGGATGTTAAAATGCCCCCATGTGGTCAGTCCGTGCAAATATTATTTCCTGAGTGAGTCTTGAAATATATCAGTTATGTGTTGTTTTTTTTTGGTTTTTTTTTTGCTGCAGAAGATGAGTTTACAGCGATTCCAAGTGTTTTGAACGTCCTTCACTGACTGGATGATTTGTCAACTCTGGAAGCAGCTCGCGAATAATGGAAAAAATGACAAAAAAAATGAGGTGATTAGTACAAAAAAAAAAAACAAAAACTGTTTTCTCCTCTGCACTGACAAGTCTGCAAGTTATTTTAAATCTCTGGGGGGAAGCCAAAACTGAGCGAATCTCCCCACTTATCACTGTCGTCCCTGCAGCGTTGGTCTGACTGTGTCCAACGCAGCGTCTGGACGCGTCAGGTCTGGCTGATCTCAGAACAGGACGGGAGCAACGAGCTGTGGTTATTCAGCAGCGGATCGGACAGACGGTCAACGGAGCACAGGGCTGACCGTGGTTTGACTACTCAGACAGTCAGTCAGCCCCATAGTCAGCCAGTCAGTCAGTCAGGCAATCAGTGAATCAGTTGGTTAATCAGTCGGTCAATCTGAATCAGTTGGTCGGTCACTCAGTAAGTGAATCAGTCAATCAGTCCATTAGTCAGTCAGTCAGTCAGTCAATAAGTCAGTCGGTCAGTGAATCAGTCAGTCGGTCAGTGAATCAGTCGGTTAATCAGTCAGTCGGCCAGTGAATCAGTCAGTCGGTCGGTCGGTCACTCAGTCAGTGAATCAGTCGGTTAGTCAGTCAGTCAGTAAATCAATCAGTCGGTCAGTCAGTCAATCAGTCAGTTAATCAGTCACTCAGTCAGTGAATCAGTCGGTCGGTCACTAAGTCAGTGAATCAGTCGGTTAGTCAGTCGGTCGGTCAGTCAGTCAATCAGTCGGTTGGTCAGTGAATCAGTCAGTTAATCAGTCAGTTGGTTCATCATTCGGTTAGTCAGTTGGTCGGTCGGTCACTCAGTCGGTGAATCAGTCGGTTAGTCAGTTGGTCGGTCAGTCAGTAAATCAATCAGTCGGTCAGTCAGTTAATCAGTCAGTTGGTTCATCATTCGGTTAGTCAGTCAGTCGGTCGGTCACTCAGTCTGTGAATCAGTCGGTTAGTCAGTTGGTCGGTCAGTCAGTAAATCAATCAGTCGGTCAGTCAGTCAATCAGTCAGTTAATCAGTCACTCAGTCTGTGAATCAGTCGGTTAGTCAGTTGGTCGGTCAGTAAGTAAATCAATCAGTCGGTCAGTCAGTCAATCAGTCAGTTAATCAGTCACTAAGTCAGTGAATCAGTCGGTTAGTCAGTCGATCGATCAGTCAGTAAATCAATCACTTGGTCAATCAGTCGGTTGGTCAGTGAATCAGTCAGTTAATCAGTCAGTTGGTCGGTTGGTCAGTGAATCAGTCGGTAACTCAGTCAGTTGGTCGGTCAGTCAGTAAATCAGTCAGTCAGTAAATCAGTTGGTCAGTCAGTCAGTAAATCAGTCAGTCTGTTGGTCAGTAAATCAGTCGGTCAGTCAGTCAGTAAATCAGTCAGTCTGTCGGTCAGTAAATCAGTTGGTCAGTAAATCAGTCGGTCAGTCAGTCGGTCAGTCTCTATAGGAGGTCCAGCTCCAGTCAGTAGAGGACATGCTCCAGATCAGGTCAGATCTGTTTGTGCGTCTGTGTTCTGGTCACATTCAGTAGAACTGTGGTTCTGTCTGTGTAGTCCTGACACTGAACACCACCCACATCCACCAGTGAACATCCACCAGTGAACATCCACCAGTGAACACATCCACCAGTGAACATCCACCAGTGAACACGTCCACACTGTGGTTCTGATGATGGGATGGACTGGATCAGTGACGGGACAGAATTATGCAAAGTTGAATGTTCCTGCAGGATCTGACAGGACTGAGCAGATACAGATAAAGCATCTGAAAAGGTCACACGCACACACACACACGCACACACACACACACACACACCTGTTCATGCACTACACATATAAACCCTCCACGCACCAGTTTAACTCCTCTTCCATAACTGCAGATGCATGGGAGGACAAACAGCTCCAAATGGACTTTTCTGTTTCATTGGAAGTTTTTGGTTTATTCTCAGAGTTGACCTTACCTGCACGAGACGGTAACTTCTATTTTAGTGGCGGGGACTCTGGTGTTCAGAGGATCGAATTCACCGATTGATGCCATCATCTCGACTCACGACGCGACCGACAACACGAGCTCCAACCAAAAGAAAAAGAAAAGAAGCAAGAAACAAACAAACAAAAAAAAAAAAAGAAATCACATCTGATCAGTGACAGGAGGACCGCGGCGGTAAATCCATGGTCGGTTTGATCTGGGGGGGGGGGGGGGGGGGCGGTCCGCCTCTGGAACCGGAGAGAAACGGAGGAGGAGGAAGAGGAAGATGAAGAAGAGGAGGAAGAGGAGGAGGAGACGGACTGATGGACAAGGAGACAGAGACAGAGGAGGACAAAGTTCCAGCGGATTTAAAGTTCATCCATCCTCCGTTCGCTCTGAGTGTTTGTCCGGAGATGAGGAAGAAGAGGAGGAGGAGGAGGAGGAGGAGGAGGAGGAGGAGGAGAGGGAGGAGGGGGGGGGGGGCGCAGCCAACCGGAGACTCCTTCTGTCTGTGTCTCAATTCCACTTCACTTCAGTCTGATTTATTGCATGTGTATTAACCCTTTCATGCATGAATTATAACAATTAGTAGTGTTTTTGTTCCTCTGTAGGTATGAAAAAACAATGCAACTGTTTTTTTTAATAAACCTGTTTTTTATGAAGGTAGATTTGTTTCTTTATTGCGTTAACAAAATAAATAAATAAATAAAATTTCAATTAAAAAAAGTGTTTGAATGAGGAAAAAAAAAAAAAAAACGATCCAAAAACTTGCATTTGAACGCTTTTTTTCCTTGACTGAAGTGGCTTTTTTATTGATTCTTTTAAAATAAATAAATACATTTTCAATTAAAAAAGTGTTTGAATTAAAAAAAAAAAAAAAATCCGATTCAAAAACTTGCATTTGAACGCTTTTTTTCCTAGACTGAAGTGACTTTTTTTTAATTGATTTTTTTTTTTTAAATAAATAAATACATTTTCAATTAAAAAAGTGTTTGAATGAAAAAAAAAAAAAAAAATCCGATCCAAAAACTTGCATTTGAACACTTTTTTTCCTAGACTGAAGTGACTTTTTTTTAATTGATTTTTTTTTAAATAAATAAATAAATTTTCAATTAAAAAAAGTGTTTGAATGAAAAAAAAAAAAAAAAAATCCGATCCAAAAACTTGCATTTGAACACTGTTTTCCCTTGACTGAAGTGACTTTTTTTAATTGATTTTTTTTAATGAACATTATATATATATATATATATATATATATATATATATATATAATTTATTTATTTATTTTGTTAAAGCAATAAAGAAACAAATCTACCTTCATAATTTTTTGTGGAGTTCCAAAAATGTCCACTCCAGTAGGACCTTAGTCAAGATTTTTTTCCTGTTTTTATTCCTCTTTAGGCATGAAAAACAATGCAATTGATTTTCTTAATAGACCTGTTTTTTATGAAGGTAAATTTGTTTCTTTATTGCTTAAAAAAAAAAAAAAAAAAAAAATCCAAAAAAAAAGTGTTTGAATGAAAAAAAAAATCCAAAAACTTGGATTTGAACACTTTTTTTCCTTGATTGAAGTGATTTTTTTTTTTTTTTTTTTATGAAAATATTTTTTTGGTTAAAGCAATAAAGAAACAAATCTACATACATGATTTTTTGTGGAGTTCCAAAAATGTCCACTCCTATGAGAACCTTAGTCGAGATTTTTTCTTGTGTGTTTTTATTCCTCTTTAGACATGAAAAAACAATGCAGTTGATTTTTTTTAATTAACCTGTTTTTTTATGAAGGTAGATTTGTTTCTTTATTGCTTTAACAAAAAAACAAACAAACAAACAAACAAAAAATTCAATTAAAAAAAGTGTTTGAATGAAAAAAAAAATTACGATCCAAAAACTTGCATTTGAACACTTTTTTTCCTTGACTGAAGTGGTGTTTTGTTTTGTTTTTTATGAAATTTTTTTGGGTTAAGCAATAAAGAAACAAATCTACCTTCATAATTTTTTGTGGTGTTCAAAAAATGTCCACTCCTATGAGAACCTTAGTCGAGATTTTTTTCCTGAGTGTTTTTATTCCTCTTTAGGCATGAAAAAACAAAGCTGCTGATTTTTTTTTAATAAACCTGTTTTTTTATGAAGGCAGATTTGTTTCTTTATTGCTTTAACAACAACAAAAAAATCAATAAAAAAAAGTGTTTGAATAAAAAAAAAAATCCCCAAAAATTGCATTTGAACGCTTTTTTTCCTTGATTGAAGTGACTTTTTTTCATTAATATTTTTTTTAAAATTATTTTTATTTTTTATTTATTTTTTTTTTTATGAAAATATTTTTTTGGTTAAAGCAATAAAGAAACAAATCTACATACATGATTTTTTGTGGAGTTCCAAAAATGTCCACTCCTATGAGAACCTTAGTCGAGATTTTTTCTTGTGTGTTTTTATTCCTCTTTAGACATGAAAAAACAATGCAGTTGATTTTTTTTAATTAACCTGTTTTTTTATGAAGGTAGATTTGTTTCTTTATTGCTTTAACAAAAAAACAAACAAACAAACAAACAAACAAAAAATTCAATTAAAAAAAGTGTTTGAATGAAAAAAAAAATTACGATCCAAAAACTTGCATTTGAACACTTTTTTTCCTTGACTGAAGTGGTGTTTTGTTTTGTTTTTTATGAAAATTTTTTTGGGTTAAAGCAATAAAGAAACAAATCTACCTTCATAATTTTTTGTGGTGTTCAAAAAATGTCCACTCCTATGAGAACCTTAGTCGAGATTTTTTTCCTGAGTGTTTTTATTCCTCTTTAGGCATGAAAAAACAAAGCTGCTGATTTTTTTTTAATAAACCTGTTTTTTTATGAAGGCAGATTTGTTTCTTTATTGCTTTAACAACAACAAAAAAATCAATAAAAAAAAGTGTTTGAATAAAAAAAAAAAATCCCCAAAAAATTGCATTTGAACGCTTTTTTTCCTTGATTGAAGTGACTTTTTTTCATTAATATTTTTTTTAAAATTATTTTTATTTTTATTTTATTTTTTTTTTTTAATGAAAATATTTTTGGGGTTAAAGCAATAAAGAAACAAATCTACCTTCATAATTTTTTATGGAGTTCCACTTTGCTGGACACCATGTGTTTAATTTTGGAATATCAGAAAGAGAATAAAGTTGTAATATTTCAAGAATAAAGTCATAATATAATGAGAATAAAGATGTAGTTTTAAAAAATCATTATTTAATGAGAATAAAGATGTTATGTTTCAAGAATAAAGTCATAATATAATGAGAATAATGTCATAGTTATAAAAACAAACTCATTATTTAATAAAAATAAAGTATTATTTATTGCATGTGTATTAACCCTTTCATGCATGAATTATGAGAACCTTTGTCGAGATTTTTTTTCCTGAGTGTTTTTATTCCTCTTTAGGCAAGAAAAAACAATGCAATTGATTTTTTTTTTATTTTTAATTTTTTTTAATAAAACTGTTTTTTTATGAAGGTAGATTTGTTTCTTTATAGCTTTAACAAAAAAAAAAAAAAAAATTCAATAAAACATTTACAATCCAAAAACTTGCATTTGAACACTTTTTTTTCCTTGATTGAAATGATTTTTTTTTTTTAATGAACATATTTATACGACCTTATTCTCATAGTGACAAGGATTTTTATTTTCTTATGTGGCCCTAACATGCCATCATACCGCTAGAGTGTATCTGTGTAAATTTTAATGTTAGTTACTGAAACCGCATATTTAACATTCAAGATTCCTAAATATTTATTGTCATTGTACACATAACAGAATTTTGAAGGTAGTTCTCTGCTCAAGAAGGTGCAAACATAAATATTCGTACATAATAATAATAATAATAATAATAATGACAATAATAATAATAATAATAATAATAATGACAATAATAATAATAATAATAATAATAATAATATAAAACACACTATAAGAATATGTGCACAATGTGTATAAAAATATGTAAAAACAGCAAGTACAGTAAATGAATAGCAGCAGAGAACTAAGAAAAAGTAGAATAATTAGAGAAGCACAGTATTTAAATGGATTTGCAAAGTAGAAAGTCCTAGAACAGCTTTATTTATGAAAAAAAAATGCAGTAACTGATTAAAAAAAGTTCTTCTTATAATGTGAATTGTGTACATGTGCAATGTATTTTTTTGTTGTTGTTGTTGTACTTTGTATATTATTGTTTTATTCCTATTGTCAGCTAATGCTGTAATGAGGAGAGATTAACCCCACTGGGTTTTCTGATCTCACCTGCACAATTTGTTTCTTTGTTTGTCCTAATGTTTGATTTGTTGTTGTGCAAAAATAAATAAATAATAAAAAAGAAAAGTAAGTTTGTTGGTTTGAAATTTAGTTTTACAAATATAGAAGGTTTCTTTGTAAAACCGTTCAAACATCAGACTGACATTTCAACAATATCTTTACTGCACTTTGCTGTACATACTGAACACTCAGTATTCATTTGTACAGTGTTGTTTTGAAATAAAATACTTAGTCTATACCCTCAAACAAAGCCACCCCTTCACATGAACAGAACATTATTTCACTCTTTTACTCTCAGTGTAAAAGGAAATAAATGTTACATGAAATAAAAAAAATATTCTGGATATTCAAAGTACAAACATATAGTTCTTACAAAAAACAAACAAAAAAAAACCTTTCAGATGTCGTTCACCTTCAACCACCACAGAATAAAAATGATAATACCACATTATAATACAATGTTCCCTACAGTATTTTCTCCTTCATTTCCTCTAAGATTTGTCCAATATCAGTTTTATTAATAAATTGCACAAAGGGTTTCCAGATACCTTCATATACTTCTGCTTAATGTTTAAGAATATATGTTATTTCCTCTGGCGCTTGTTAAACTTATCTTACTATGTTGACTAAAAACCCACTTTAAAAAATCCAAACTATCGCTGTAAAGTTAATGAAGACAGTAGAACTAAAGACAAAATATTCCAGTCTAACTAAACTGCTGCTAATTAGCATAAGTTTCACTCAGAAGTCAATATTTATGACAGTCCTACGCTTCAGTAGAGTGAACTGTGATGCAAGAGATTAGTGATATTTGGTGATAATTACCCCCCCACACCCCCCTGAAGGAGGGGCAAGGAGTATGGTTTGTTTGTTTCTATGTTTGTTAACACTCTAGCAGCAAAACTATTGGTAGAATTCATACCAAATTTGGTTTATAGATTCCCAGTGACTCAAAATAAATGTCCTTACATTTTGGGAACAGTAGGACAAAGTTCCCATTTTTATGAATTTTTTAAATCCCCCCCCCCCCCCCCCCCATTTACTTATAATGGGCAAAAATTCAAATGTATGTAGCAGCAAAAATATATGTTCAATTCATACCAAATTCGATTAATACATTGCCAGTGACTCAGAATAGATCTGATTACATTTTGGGAAAAATAGGTCTAAGTTAAAATTTTTTATGAATTTTAAAATCTTTTTTCTTCTCCCATTTACTTATAATGGGAAAAATTTCAAATGTCTGTAGTAGGAAAACTATTGGTGGAATTCATACCAAATTAGGTTTATAGATTGCCAGTGACCCAGAATAGATGTCCTTATATTTTGGGAAAAGTAGGACAAAGTTGCAATTTTTTATGATTTTTTTTTTTTTCTATTTACTTATAATGGGCGAAATTTCACAAGCTGTAGCAGACAAAAATGTAAGCTGGATTCATACCAGATTGGGTTTATAGAATGCCAGTGACACAGAATAGATCTGATTATATTTTGGGAAAAGTAGGTCAAAGTTAAAATTTTTTATGAATTTTTAAAATCATTTTTTCTTCTCCAATTTACTTTTAATGTGTGAAATTTCAAATGTCTGTAGCACCAAAACTATAAGTTGAATTCATACCAAATTCAGTTTATAGATTGCCAGTGACCAAGAATAGATGTCTTTATATTTTGGGAAAAGTAGTTCAAAGTTCAAATTTTTTATGAGTTTTTAAAATCTTTTTTCTTCTCCCATTCACTTATAATGGGCAAAATTTCAAATGTCTGTAGCAGCAAAACTACTGGTTGAATTCATACCAAATTTGGTTTATAGATTGCCAGTGACTCAGAATAGATGTCCTTACATTTTGGGAAAAGTAGGACAAAGTTCCAATTTTTATGAATTTTTGAAAGTCTTTTTTTTCCATTTACTTATAATGGGTGAAAATTTCAAATGTCTGTAAAAACATCAATTTTGTTTCAACTTACTTTAAACATGGCACATATATAGAGCTACAAAACATGCAAGAGGTGGGGTTTTGTTGTGCCTGGCACCACTTGTTACCTTTAGTTTTGATTATTTAAAGAATTAAAGAGTTCTTATAATGCATGTGTGTTCGGTCCATTCACCAAACACTTACCTCAAACTGTCATCTGTCTCATAAAATCATAATTTTGTTAATGTTGCATCTTATCAGGAGACGCTGTAAACTGGTACCCTGTGGATCAGATGTTAAATATCATCACAGAGGTCGTCTGGTTGTTATGAAAGCAGCAGTTTGAACAGAATAGTTGTTTATTCAGTGAACTGAGTCAAACAGACCAAGGCTGTGATGTGGCTCCACCTAAACGCTGAGACTGTGTGCCTTCAATCTGCTTATCCTTGAAGTTAGTCAGTAGTTGTTGTCATGGTTACACTAATAAACAGAACTAAGGAGATGAAGAAGACAAAAAAAAAAAAAAAAACCACACAAAAAACACTTTCAGTCAACATGAACTGAGCTGAACATATAAAAGTGTATTAATCAGATCCAGGTCTTGACATCAGCAGAGATGGTTAATACTCACACTTACTTTAAACAAACAGAAACACAGATATACGTACAGGTACTGATTCAGCTTTTTATAAAGACGTAGAAAGGCCAAAGGTGCTGAAAACTGCTCTCACAATAAAAGTAAAAAATAGTTTCTCTCCGTCTCTGCCTCTGTGAGTGTGAACATGATTAAACCATTTCTGCTTTAGATGAAATAAACAGTAAAAGACTGAAAATAATAAATATACTGATATTAATTTCACTGAACTCCAATGTGCAGATGAGTTTTCAACCTCAGCAGTAGAACTCAAAAGCCTGGGACACCTTTTTATGTACAGGGCGTCCCAAAAAAATGTATACACACTTTAAGTAATTGTAAAGTAAGTGTTTATTAAAATTCCTTTAATTTCCAAATGTAATGGAATTTACAAACATCATTTTATTGTTTTGTCACCGCCTGTTCTCAAACTGACGTCCGTTCTGGTCCACACACTGCTGACAACGCCAAGCAATGGAATCGCACACATCACCAAACAATTGCCTTGGTAATTGCATGCATTCACGTTCAGTGGCTGCTCTCAATTCAGCGACTGTTGCAGGTGTCATAGTGTAGACTTTGTCTTTTAGGTATCCACATAAAAAAAGTCTAGTGGTGTGAGGCAAGGTTATTATCGTTAACAAAATCTAACTAAATGACGAAAGCTAGAATTGTAAAACAGGACCAAGGGCCCTGTAGCTTACCGGCCAAATTAAAAGCTTTGGGAAATGTATCCAGATGCCATTTACTCTCACCCAGTTCTGTGTATTTATTATATTACAGAAACAGCCCATGTTTTGGTCATATTCCAATTAGATCTGTAAAAAATTCAAATTCCAACTTGATATCATTGATACTTATTTATTGTATCAGTCCACTTCCTATCTGTTACAATGGGAAACTTTTTCAAAGTCGCACCAAATCCAGAATCAGACCTGGATGGAAAGAATTTCAATACCTTGTGTTGACATCATCATACAGAAGCTGTATACCAAGTTTGAAGTCAATCAGAACTGGAGTTTGGGAGAAAAAGACGATTGAAATGTTTTCCCCATAAGAGTCCATGTTAAATTTTCCGTCAGTTCCAGATCCAGAAGAAGATCCTGATCAGCATGTGGACATTATGTTTTGGCCATCTCCCCATCAGGGCTGGACTGTAGAAATTTACACTGGATATCATTTATATTTACTGAGTTACTGCATCGATCCACTTCCTATCTCTTATAATGGGGAAATTTTTCAAAGTCGCACCAAATCCAGAATCAGTAATTGTAGTTTCGGAGAAGAAGCCGATTGAAATTTTTGTAATGGACGACAGACGATGACGACAGACGATGACGACAGACGACGATGCCGGATGCCGCATGCCGCATGCCGACAATAGCTTACGGCCTGTCAGCCGGTAAGCTAACAAGTGTTCAGAGAACGCAAACCTCCGCCAAGCACCCTGAACGGGGTGCATGTGTGGATCGACTATTTCTTTTTAAATTAAAACAGTTTCCAGGTTGTTCCATACAGCAGAAACAGTTGAAGCTTGGTACCAGTCATGTGTATGTCAAATTATATTCAATTCCAATCAATATTTGTTGCGTTATAATAAAAAATGTGTGGTAAATGGCATTTTCAATGTTAAATTGAAATGTCCACAGCGTCCACATTCCAGTGTGGATGTGGACGATTTTGTGTTCATTAATCTTATAAGCTACGGGTGTATGAAATCGGAGGCAAATCAGAGTCATTTTGAATTTTTTATGAATTTTTGAAAATTGCTCAGTGATGAGAGATAGGAAAATTTGAGATTTTGTGACCTTGCTGTGACCTTGAACTTTGGCCTACTTGGCCCAAAATTTAACGAGCTCGTCCCAGGGCCTAGGCCTATCTGTGGGTACAATTTGGTAAAGATGGTTGGAATAGTTTTCCTGTAAAGTTGCTAACAAACAAACATGCAAACAAACATGCAAACAAACACACACACAAAGCAAAGTGATCACAATACCTCCTGGTGGAGGTAAAAAGGGCAAATACTGAGAGTATACCCACTTCTCCTGGGACCACTACACCACTTGGTAGAAGGTTGGAAAAACACTGGTCATGTGTTTCCTGGAATGCAGCTTATATCCAACACATTTATTCTGTATTTCTTTTAACCTAGCATGTATTTTATTTTGAAATACAGTTTGTATGGATCAGGGAAGTGACAGTCCTATCCATTCATATGTTCACTTTCCAAAGTGCTTAGTCCACAGGTGTCAAACATGTGGCCCAGGGGCCAAATCCAGTCCACCAAAGGGTTCAATCCGGCCCCTGGGATGAATTTGTGAAATGTGAAAATTACACTGACGATATTAACAATCAAGAATGTTAAAATCATTTAAGGTCAATTCAATCTAAAAATGATCAGACTAGTAAAATACTATCATAATAACCTATAAATTATGAAAACTGCAAAATTTTCTATTTGTTTTAGTGTAAAAAAAGAGTTACATT
The DNA here is from genome assembly GCF_902148855.1 of Sphaeramia orbicularis. Lineage (NCBI taxonomy): Eukaryota > Metazoa > Chordata > Actinopteri > Kurtiformes > Apogonidae > Sphaeramia > Sphaeramia orbicularis. Next base: position 41,541,734 of record NC_043963.1, on the reverse strand, counting down.
ACACAAGAATATTTAGATTTATAGACTAGCCTTTTATAAAAAAATTTTAATATCTGAAATGTCTTAAGAGAAGTATGTGGAATTTTAATAATATCCTGCCTGTTATTTAATATTTTGTGTATTTGTAGATCCACTGTGATCTCTAAGTTGTGATTCACATGTATAAATGATAAACTAAGGCATCATATTGTTAACATTGCACTTATTTTTATTAGGAATTTTCAGGTTGTTCATACACTACAAACAAAAAGTTAAGGATATTTTTTACATTTTTTGGGCTATTTTTTTCAGTTGGGACTCTTGCACAGCGCTTCTTACTTTTTTGTGTGTGAATTGAATTGAAACACATTTTTTTAATGACCATAGTTTTATTTACAAATGGCAAAAATGAAAAAAAAATTACCCAAAAAAATGAAATATCCTTAACTTTTTGTTTGTAGTGTATTTGTTCATGTTATGTTTGAGTACAATTCGTAGATGTAAACATTTTCATTACGGAATTTTACTTTTTTTTACTCAAAAGTTCTTATCCTTTTATTTATATTATTTTACTGGCCTAGCCCACTTTATATCGTATTAGATTGTATGTGGCCCCTGAACTAAAATGAGTTTGACACCCCTGGCTTAGTCCTTGAGGGGGTCATGGGGGGGTGGAGTCTGTCCTGGCTACCAATGAGTAAAGGTGGGGTTCACCCTGGACGTAACACCAGTTCACTGTAGAGCTGAGACGGTTTATTTTCAGCTGAAAAACTGGTAAAGTTAGTTCATTGTGTGGAGAGAAACTGGATTCACTGGGGACTAAATAAAGTAAACACTCAAGTAAAGTAGAACAACTTGACCCAAGGCCAGAAATGGAATATTTCATCTTTAAGAACAATCCTGGACTATGTAACATACGGGAAACTTTACCTCATATTGTTTTTGGACCTATATGTCTTTTTTCCTTCTACACCCTGGGCTTTAATTGTTTTTTTGGCCTGACTCATCATTTATGTGAAGGCTTCAGAGGTTTCACACTGACCTCAGGTGGAACAACGGATTTAATAAGAACTTTTTGAAAAAAAAAGTAGAAGTTGGCAAAAAAAAAAAAAAAAAGTATGTGGAGCATCTAAACCAGCAGAGAATCTACTGTGGCTGGTTTTTCGTTATAGATTTTACTGTCAGGACACCTGCTCTGCTCTGCACAGTGAAGTGGGAACTAAACAGGATTTGTCCTTCGTGGATAATTATCTGCCAATCCACACACACACACACACACACAAACACACACATGAACACACACATGAACACACACACACTCAGGCCACTGTCCACTTCACATCCATCACACATCCACATATAGATTATCCAGGCACTAGAGACTAGAAAACAGGTAAATAACTAGACTCGTTCTGATGTCTCTGTTTTCTTCTCCTCTCTCTCTCTCTCTCTCTCTCTCTCTCTCCTCTGCTGTCTTTTCTCCCTTTTCTCTTTTGAATCCTCATCTTCTCTCACTACCTGTTTTCTTTAGCCCATGAAAATTTCAATTTCTGCCTGATCAGCTGCAAAATTGAATAAATGTGCAGCCAACACACACACACACACACACACACACACACACACACACACACACACACACAGAGAGAGACTGAAATACCACCTATTTTCCATTATTGACATGTGGACGACTGACGCCTTCAAACTCATTGTCTATAACCTCCAAACCCATCCATAGATGAGTCTGTTTGGACACACGAGGCTTCAACCTGTAGGAGATGAAAGTGACAGCAGACCTTCGTATTGTTCTTTTTTTAGCATTGTCTTCTTATTTTCTATCACTGGTCCTTATCCTTTTTTTTTCTCTTACTAATGAAATAAGAGAATACAACTAAAGACAACTTAATAAAAAGACATAGATGATAAAAGAAAGGAAGGAAGGAAGGATACCACTTTTCTTCAGAAAAAATACAATAAATTCTAAAATAACTTTACCAACAGTAGTAGTTTCTTTGCAGGAGCTCGATTTGTAATTGATGAGAAGACAGTGGGAGGTTTACAGAGTGTGTCATGATGGTTTCAGAAGAGCTGATTAATGAAAAATCACCGTGAAGCCCTTCCAGATTTAGACCCACAGAAATCTCATTATGAGATGACAGGTTGTTTATTCTGTTTTGCTAATTGACCACAGGGTGTAGAAGCACAACTGTTTGATTAGTTGCTCCAGTGAATCTATGAAGTCTATGATGTAACCGTCAGTTTTCACAGGAAGTGACGTCTGAGCTTAAACATCAGAAAGAGCAAGTGAAAATGAAGCAAAGTGACTGTATCTGATGGATGGATGGATGGATGGATGGGTGGGTGGGTGGGTGGGTGGGTAGGTAGGTAGGTAGGTAGGTAGGTAGGTAGGTAGGTAGGTAGGTAGATAGATAGATAGATAGATAGATAGATAGATAGATAGATAGATAGATAGATAGATAGATAGATAGATAGATAGATAGATAGATAGATAGATAGATAGATAGATAGATAGATAGATAGAACTTTATTGATCCTTTGGGCAGAGCCCTCTGGAATTGAGGACTGGTTGGTTGCTTGGTTGTTTGGTTGGTTGCTTAGTTGATGGTTGCTTGGTTGGACTCAAGTCAGTGTTTGAACTTCCCTGTCAAACTCTGGGTTTTCAGTTGGTTGGTTGGTTGGTTGCTTGCTTGCTTGCTTGGTTGGTTTGGTTGCTTTGTTGTTTGGTTGGTTGCTTAGTTGATGGTTGCTTGGTTGGACTCAAGCCAGTGTTTGACCTTCCCTGTCAGACTCTGGGTTTTCAGTTGGTTGCGTGCTTGCTTGCTTGGTTGCTTGGTAGTTTGGTTGGTTGGTTGGTTGGTTGGTTTGGTTGCTTGGTTGTTTGGTTGGTTGCTTAGTTGATGGTTGCTTGGTTGGACATAAGCCAGCGTTTGAACTTCCCTGTCAAACTCTGGGTTTTCAGTTGGTTGCTTGCTTGCTTGCTTGGTAGTTTGGTTGGTTGGTTGCTTGGTTGGTTTGGTTGCTTGGTTGTTTGGTTGGTTGCTTAGTTGATGGTTGCTTGGTTGGACATAAGCCAGTGTTTGAACTTCCCTGTCAAACTATGGGTTTTCTGTCATTACACACTCATTTTGTCTCCTACTTTGTCTCCTCCAAGAGACAGTGTCTGAAAGTCTGTGGCGTCACTGTACCATTTAAATATTGTCCTGTTCCTTACAGACTACTGCCAAGACTTTGGATTTGTAATAAAGTTGAGAGCCCTTTGATGGACCAGTTCTGAAGGAGCATGGACAGTTTCAGCTTTATCATCATGATGGATGGTCACACAGGACGTGCAATGTCACATACAGTTAAATGAAGTCAAATGCACAAAAGAAACAAAAGGAAACCTGGTTTGATTGTTATTTTCAATGTCTAATTTACAAGAGAAGTCTGTAAAATATAACATAATTTACTCCAATTTAAAGCTTTTTGGATGCAGGCTGTGTTGCTATAGTGACATGCAGGCTGTGCATGCACGCAATCATCATTCTTTGTCAGTTTATCCCAACACGCCAACAGAAGCAGGCGCTAATCATCAGCCACAACCTGAAAAGGAGTGAGGAACAAGAGAAAAATACTGGCAAAGAAGATTCAGATGCAAAAAGAAAACCAGTGTCAGTGATGGGGGGGGCTTTCTGTGTGGAGCTGGCATGTGTTTGCATGGGTTCTCTCTGGGTTCTCCAGCTTCCTCCTACCATCCAAAGATACACACTGATTGGTTAATTGGTTAAGCTGAAAAATCACCCATAGGTGTGATGTGAGAGTGATTGGTTGTTCGTCTCAGCCCTGCGATGACCTGGTGGCACATCCAGGGTGTACCCCGCCTTCGCCCACAGGGAACTGGGGTAGGCTCCAGAGACCTCATGACCCTAGTGAGGATAAAGCAGTTCAGAAGAAGGAGATGAATGAGTGAAGATGAGCAGAAACTGGTAGTTTGGCCACAGTGGGTTCATGGTGGGTCAACTAGTCGACTCTTCACAGAGTTAATCTGCACTGGGACTAATTAAAACAGCATTAAAGATCTGCATCTACATGTCCATCATTAAAAGGTACTTTTTTGTCTGAAATTTAATAAACAGAAAAGCTTTTATATATTGTCGATTCATTGTCCACAAAGTTAAATATTTCAGGTCTTTTTGTTCCAACCAACCAACCAACAAAGGATCAATAAAGTTCTATCTATCTATCTATCTATCTATCTATCTATCTATCTATCTATCTATCTATCTATCTATCTATCTATCTATCTATCTATCTATCTATCTATCTATCTATCTATCTATCTATCTATCTATCTATCTATCTATCTATCTATGTTTTTGTTTGTTCAAAATAATAATATTTGAGCATTGAGACCCAATGTATCAAATACGATACAAAATTGAAACTCATACATGGAAATTGATGTTTGGAAAAAGAAAAAAAAAAAATTGGGGTTGTTCAGAAGGACCAATAAAGGCTCCAGTTTCACAGAACTGGAATGTTCTGTCAATGATTTAATGCTTCAGGCTTTACAGGGTTAAAGTCATGTACAGATATGTTTCCAGTCCGTGGACCTGCTCCAGTCCCTCCCTCTCCAAGTCCACTTTGTTGTGGATTATACAGAGCTGTATGATTGACTCCTGTAAAAAAAACAAAAAAACAAGCCATTTCATTTTTAGGTCCATTTCACGATGGAGTTTGCATCATCTAGTCAGCATGTACTGAATAAGATGCTTTGGAGTCAAACACCCTTACCTTTGCACAAACACATACAAGCACATGCTGATTGAATCATTGTGTATGATGGGATGCGTGACTCAGATCAGGAGGTATTTCAGAAGGAAACACAGGAAGTAAAGTATAACACCTCTGCATTCCTTTAGAAAAATACTTTGGATTGTGAAAGGCAGTGGTGGATTTTTTCTGCATCCCCCTTCTCGAACATATAAAATGATGAAAATAACTGCTCTTACTGGATTCAAACCTCAGTCTCCTGTCATTGTGTAATCCACATGCACTCCTGCAAATTTATGCGCCCCAAGTCTTTCCTATCTCTTGTATTGGGGGGGCGTCTACTGCACACGCGCCATTTAAAGGGACTTAAATCTAAACTAGACTACAGTCTACTCATGAACTGTCTATTCAAGCAGCATTTGGATCTGCATGAAAAACAAACAGGCAGCCACAGAAGGTATGGAATATATAATGACCTCTGCCAAGGAACGGTTATGTTTTCATTGGGGTTTGTTTGTTTGTTTGTTAGCAAGATAACTCAAAAAGTTATGGACGGATTTGGATGAAATTTTCAGAAAATGTTGATACTGGCACAAGAAACAAATGATTAGATTTTGGTGGTGATGGGGGGGGGGGGGGGGGGGCAGATCTGCCTTGGCAGAGGTCTGCGCTCTCCAAGTGCTTTTCTTAGTTATACAGTTGGAACTATAGAACTGCAAGGACTGAATGTTGAATATGTTTGAGTTGTGTGGAACACAGCCAATGATTGGGTGAATCACACAAAGTTGTCAAACTTCGGTGGATACCTCTACTGTATCCTGTTGTTTTTATTTTAAACTAGAAAAGCACTCATCTGTCACTCAGCAATCATTTGTTCCTCGTGCCAGTATCAAGATTTCCTGAAAAATTCATCCAAATTCATCCATAACTTTTTGAGTTATCTTGCTAACAGACGGATGAACAAACAGACAAACCCAATGAAAACACAAGTGTTCAGAGAATGCAACCCTCCACTAAGCACCCCGAATGGTGTGCATGTGTGGATCGACTATTTCTTTTTAAATTAAACAGTTTCAAGGTTGTTCCGTACAGCAGAAACAGTTGAAGCTTGGTACCAGTCGTGTATGTCAAATTATATTAAATTCCAATCAATATTTGTTGAGTTATAATGAAAAATGTGTCGTAAATGGGATTTTCAATTTTAAATTGAAATGTCCACAGAGTCCACATTCCACAGTGGATATGGACAATTTTGTGCCAGATACAAGATATTGTTATAAGCTACGGGTGGATCAAATTGGAGGCTAATCAGAGTTGTTCTGAATTTTTATGAATTTTCAAAAATTGCTCAATGATGAGAGATAGGAAAATTTGAGATTTTGTGACCTTGCTGTCACCTTGAACTTTGGCCTACTTGGCCCAAAATTTAACGGGTTGGTCCCAGGGCCTAGGCCTATCTGTGGGTACAATTTGGTAAAGATGGTTGGAATAGTTTTCCCGTAAAGTTGCTAACAAACACACAAACAAACAAGCAAACATACACAGCAAAGTGATCACAATACCTCCTGGCAGAGGTAATAACGTCTATCATTCCTTGGCGGAGTTAATTATTTGTAATTTACTAGAATTCAATACCATAACTGAGTCCAACCTTATTAAAGCCAGCTCTTACTTTGTTTCCAAAAGTGGTCACATTAGTGAAGTTAAATTATATTCAATTTTATTAGTGTATGATAACAAAAAACAAAACAAAACAAAAAACAAACAAACAAAAAAAATATATATATACATACACACACACACACACACACATATATATATAAATATATATATATATATATATATATATATATATATATATATATATATATATATATATATATGTATATTAATATGATTCAAAGCATTTATAATGTTAATTTTGCATAGTTTCTTAAACCTGCATTTACCAATTCCACTTTCTCCTCATAAGGGACTGAAATATTTTAAGAGTCTCTATAAGGAAGGGATCTTTTGCTCTGTCACTGATCTGGTTACTGATCCAGCACTGATATAAATCAGCTTCTGGGACAGCGTTCAGAGAGCAGAATTCAGACCACAGCCTTCAATACACTGAACTGACACAGAACTGAAGTCACACAGCACACTACCACATCTATCTAACATGTAGCTCCGCCCACCTTCTCCAGCCTCCAGAGCAAAGAACACCATAAAACAACATATAGAGTATTTAGAACAAGAATTCCCATTCTATTCTATTTACTATCACCAATTTGTCATTTCTTCCATCAATTGCCACAGTACTGTGGTAGTAAAATGCACAAAAGAATGACTTGAAGTACTGTACATGACATATATCACTACAGTGCTGTGGCAACAAGAGGATAATGACAAAAAAAAAAAAAAAAAAACAGGAGGTGAATGAGTTCATATAACAGTATCCCTGATTGGCTCTAGTACAAATGCTAACATTTGATTGGTCTATGGCAATAGACAAACTGATATTTTGTGCCACAGTACTGTGGCAGTAGCTATTACCTAATTATTTTATACAGACTGTGTCTTAGTGTTCTTTTCATGGTATTGTTTGTTGGGTTTCATTGTTATTTGTTCCTAAAAATCTGCACATCCAAACCTAATGGTGTATACAAACATGGTTAATGTTGACATCAGTGTGCCCTGGTATATGTAAGCACCTTTGTTTCTCTTATATACACTTCAATAAAAAATACGAAACAGAATTTTGCTTAGTTTCAGCCCCTTGAACCCTTAAAGGGGCTCCGACCCTGGACCCCACCATTGCCCCTCCACTTCCATTTTTTCTGAATCCACTGGAAAGGGTTGGCTTTGCTTGGCCTCTGCTGCTTCAGTTGTGTGTTTCCTGGCAGACTGAGTTTCATGTCCAGTTCCTTCATGCTCATCCCAGATCCAATCACAGCCTGAAACGTCTTTGATGATGTGACGGCGTATTTGATTTCCAGGCCTCGAGTCCAAACGGTCCAAACTCAGCACATCCTCTGCCAGCCTGTGATCAGCTGGACCAGGCTTCTGCACAAAACACACAAGCAGAACAACAGCTCAGCACAACTTTATGAAACAGCTTGACTACAGAGGAATATTAAAGCCCATATGCTCACAGATGGTTCCCACTTATTGTTTCAGAGCTGAGGGTCCACAGAATTTTGATGATCTTATGCAATATTTTTTGCCACGTATCACCATTTTTTTTTTTTTTTTTACAGAACATAAGAAGTGGGAGTTAAAACACCCATCTCCCTTGTTGTGGTAAATAGTGTGAAAATCAGCAGCGGTGAGCCAATGTACGTGTTGGTTTGCATTCATCAGAGTTAAATTAACACTTATGAATATTCAGACAATACACAGACACTTGGCAGCTTCATGTAAATGTCACCGATCCTGACGCGGTAATGCTGGGAAATATCATCAGTTTTCGACAGACACCTTGGTTTAATACTGAAATCCTGGAAAATGAGGATGAGAAGCAGAATTCCACTGTGGAACATGTCAGTGAAAAGTGTTTCCACAGCACTGTGTACCACAGCTGATCCAGGTTTGATGAAATGGCTCCCCCTTGTGTTCAGTTGGTGAAATTGCAACTTGTGAAGCCATTTTTTATTTAACTCAGGGGTGTCAAACATGCGGCCCGGGGGCCAAATCCGGCCCACCAGAGGATCCATTCTGGCCCACGGGATGAATTTGTGAAATGCAAAAATTACACTGAAAATATTAATCCTTTTAGTTCAGGTTCCACATACAGACCAATTCAGTCTCAAGTGGGTCAGACCAGTAAAATACGATTATAACAACCTATAAATACTGACAACTCAAAAATATTCTCTTCATAAATGTAAACATTTTTATGTCATTTTAATGTATTTATACAAAAAAAAACTATCATTTCTCCTAAAAAAAAAAAGAATAACCTGAACAAGTATGAACCTGAAATGTCTTAAGAAGTGCAATTTCACCAATAATCTGCCTGTTATTTAATGTTTTGTGTATTTGTAGATCCACTTTGATCTGTAAGTTATAATGTACATGTGTAAATGATAAACTGAAGCATAAAACATCTAAAATTGCAGTTATTTTTCTTAAGAAATTTCAGTTTGTTTCCGTTATTCACATTGTTTTAAAGGGTAGTTTGTAGATGTAAACATTTTTATAATGTAATTTTACTTTTTTCATTCTAAAACATGGAGAAAAGTTTGGAGTTGAAATTGTCTGTATATTATTATGTTATTATTTTACTGGTCTGGCCCTCTTCAGATCAAATTTGGCTAAATGTGGCCCCTGAACTAAAATGAGTTTGCCACCCCTGATTTAACCCATAAAGACCCAAAAAAAGTCTCCAATATTTAACTAGAAAAACATTTTATATACATTACGTGGATCTGAACGGAAGTTTCATAAAGTTTGGAAATCTTTCTTAACCTTTTTTGACAATTGTACGATGCATATACAGGGTGACACAAAAAAAACGGGAACTTTTTAACAATCCAATAAAACCAAGAGTGATGGAAGAAAAATATTTTATTCATAGTAATTGAAACCTTAAAACATGCCATTTAAGAAACAATGATGGAATTTTAATTTTTTTAAAATTACAGGGTGACCCAAAAAAACGGGAATTTTTGAAGTGCGTATTGGCAGACATGAGCAAGTGGCAGCACTGCGAGACAGTGACCTTGAGCAAGTAAACACACCCCCATTTTAGTAACCATTGGCGGCTGTGCGAGAATTGTTCGGTAACCGTGTGATCTCAAGATTCGGTAACGTTCCCTGGCCCCCTAGATCGCCAGATTTGTCCGTTTGTGATTTTTTCTTGTGGGGCTATCTCAAGAGTAAAGTGTACACGACTCGACCAAGAACTCTGGATGAGTTAAAACAGAGAATTCAGGATGAAATTCACAGTGTCCCAGCTGAGATGTTGCAGCGGTCAATGAGGAATCTCAACAGCAGATTTCAAGAATGGATTCGTACAGGAGGACGCCATCTACAGGAAGTCATTTTTAATGAAAATTCCATCATTGTTTCTTAAATGGCATGGTTTAAGGTTTCAATTACTATGAATAAAATATTTTTCTTCCATCACTCTTGGTTTTATTGGATTGTTAAAAAGTTCCCGTTTTTTGTGTCACCCTGTACAAGGCCCTTAACAAGTTAAGATGTATGTGTGTATGTAACACTCTGATATGTCATATTATTTATATTTGACATACTGTGTATGCATATGGATCTGATAACAGCAAGGGGTTTTGGAGGGTTAAGTGGGTTTTGTTTGATTTTTTTTTTTTTTTAATGTGTGTGAATACTTGTGTATATTCTGCATTTTGAAATATAATAAACATATCTAAACGCAAAGACCCAAAAAACATTTACTGATCTAAAATGTTCATGGCTGTTGATCCACTAATTCTATCAATACATGTAAATAATTGGTGTAAAATACAGTTTGTCATCTTTTCATGGTCATCAGATATGAACCATTTGGACGTTCAGAGGCTCCGTAGTTACCATGGAAACACCGTCATCTTCTACAGCATTGATTCACCAGTAAAACCCATGGCACTTGACCAATGACAGTAAATGGACACACTTGGTTTATGTTCAAATAATGAGATATTTTACTGAAAAAGTCACTCTTTCTTCAGTTTTCTTTGTTTCTGATAGAATTGACCTCAACTTTAGTCTGAGCTTTAACTCTTTCATGCACGAATTATGAGAACCTTAATCAAATTTTTTTCCTGAGTGTTTTTATTCCTCTTTAGGCATGAAAAAAACAATGCGATTAAAAATTTTCTTCTGAAAAATAAATAAAAAATAAATAAATAAAAATAATTATTTTTTTTTAAAAAATACATAAAAAAATAATAATGAAAAAACAGATTCTTATGAACCTATTTTTCATGAAGTTGCAGAAATGTTCAGTCAGCTGGACACCACACGTTTAATTTTTGACGAACAGAAACATGTATTTACTGATAAACTGTGTGAAAACTATGGTGAGGGCTTGTGATTCTGGGGGTTTATGCTCAGGAGAGATCTACATAATGTTACCAATTCATGTCAGAAAAGATATGTAGTGTCTTAAAACTTTAATAAAGATATGTGCTAAAAAAAAAAACAAAAAAACAAGCAAACAACAACAACGAAAAGAACAACAAAATCCATGAATATACCAGAGAACAGCTGTAGAATAATTGTCCACTGTAGTGACCAGTGTGCATGAAAGGGTAAATCAACATCTACATGATCAGTGAATCAAATATAGGAAAATACCTGATTTTCACTGACAAAATGCAAAATGAGAAGGATTATTTTATAATAAACCCATTTGGGCATTCAGAGGCTCCATATAGTGAAAGTGGAAACACTGTCTTTGTCTACAGCACAGGTGTCAAACACGTGGCCCAGGGGTCAAAACTGGCCCGCCAAGGGTTCCATTCTGGCCTGTGGGATGAAAGTGCAAACATGAACCTGATCAGTCCAGGTTGTCCAAATCATTTTGGTTCAGGTTCCACACACAGACCAATGTGATCTCCAGTCAAAATAACAACACAATAACCCATAAATAATGACAACGACAAAATTTCTTTGTGGAAAAATTATGTGGAAAAATTTAAGTGAAAAAAATAACTTTACACTGTGAAAATATTTACATTTACAAAACTATTCTTTCACAATGAAATGCACATAAATACATAAATAAAAACAAAGAAGAACAACCTAAAATGTGCAGTTTTAACAATATTCTGCCTGTTGCTGAATGTTTTGTGCATTTATGGATCCACTGTGATCTGGAGTTGTGTTAATAATAAGAAATGTAATATTGTAGAAATTGTTCAAATTTCACTTCCAAACTCCAAAATTTTAACAATATTCTGCCTGTTACCAAATATTTATGTAACACTGTGTGTAATGTACATGTATAAATAATAAGTCGAGGCATAATATTGTTAAAATTTTGGAGTTTGGAACTAAAATTTGAACAATTTCTACAATATTACATCTCTTATTATTGTCGAAATTGTTCGAATTTTAGTTCCAAACTCCAAAATTTTCACAATATTCTGCCTGTTTCCAAATGTTTATGTAACACTGTGTGTAAATGCACATGCATAAATAATAAGTTGAGGCGTAATATTGTTAAAATTGCACTGTTTTTTCAAATGAAATTTCACTTTTTTCAGGTTATTCACATCTTTTTTGTAAAATGTAAATATTTTCATAATTGATTGGGGTTTTTTTGTACTAAAACAAAAACAAAAACTTGGATTTGTCGTTATTTATAGGTTATTAAGTCATTATTTTACTGGTCTGGCCCACTTGAGATCAAATTGGGCTAAATATGGTCCCTGAACCAAAATGAGTTGGACACCCCTGCTTTACAGCATTGATTCACCAGTAAAACCCATGGAGTTGGATCAATGACAGTGGATGGAGACACTTGGTTTTATGTTTAGTCCATGATATTTTTGCTGAAAAAGTAACTTTTCCCTAATTTTTTTTCTCATTTGATATAATAACCTTTGAATTTACTTTGAGCTTTTATGAACATGGTCAGTGAATTAAATATAGGTAAATACATGATTTACACAGAAAAAACTTCAAAAAAAAGAGGATAATATTACAATAAATGGTGATAAATCACTTAAGAAATGTTATATAGAGAGAAAAATCCATTTGAGAACTGACACAACAGTATCACTGGGTTAAAATATTTTCTCAACATACTCATATGCACCTACACATATTTAAAACGTTTTCTAATCACATTTTATTTGGTTTATGTGGTTGTTACTTTAAGCACATGAGCAGATTTCAGAAGTTTTATTTTCTTTTTCAAGTTGATTCATTTCAGACTTTGATTAGAATTTAACCCTTTTACGACAGTTGGATCACCACTGCTACATTTGGCACTTTACGAACTTTAAATTATCGTACCTCCTGAGACTTCTGTGTGAGCTTTCCAACACTATGTAACATTTTACGGCAGAGGCCTACAATGGCAGAGGGGGAGGGGTGGAAGTGGGCAGAGCAGAGAGCAGCAGAGTGTAGTCGGTGAGAGAGAGATGGAAGTTTTTTTTACTTTTAGCAGCATTTTAGCAAGGATGTAATGGTGTGTTAGCCATGAATTCCTGTAAATAATTGTATATAATAGTGATAGAGCTGTTTTGGAGCGTTCTACTAGTGTGTTTTGCCATGTTTTTTTGTTTTTCGGCTTTTTTTCACTGTTTTTATCTCGATTTTTATGGTTTGTATAGTTCATTGATTGTATTTTAGCTGTAAATATTATATAAATGTACATATATGTGTAAATATATTTGCAGAGAGCTACTCAGGGCATGAAAGAGATGCACTGTCTGATAAAGAAGCCGATCATGGAGGTTTTTCTCTGTAAAAATAAGGCTTCTGTCTACAATTTGTTATTAACAATTATCCTACATGATACTCAAGCCAATTTTATCTTCCGTACTGCCGAACTTCTGTCAGTCAGTATTCTCTAAAATATCGTTGACCACATTTTTAGAATAATCTACAACCTGAACTTCAATCAACATCTTTTTTATCATTATTTAAAAAGCATCTGAAAAGGACTCTAATTCTAAAAAAAAAAAAAAAAAAAAAAAAAAAAAAAAAAAAAAAAATGTGAGGCTTTATATCATTTGATTTGTATTTCTATTGTTTTTACTTTTACTATTATTTTAGTTATGTCATATTTTTAATTCTTGGCTTGTTTGTTTTTTTTTCCTGTATATTGTTTATTTCCAGGAAGGTATTTATATTAGCCTTTTATGGCATCTATCCTCTCCTGCACAATGGTGTTACTTGCATGAATTTCCTTTTTTTTTTTTTTTTTTTTTGCTGTTTATAATGTGCAAATAAATAAAATAAGGTAAATAAAAAATAACTAGATAAAAAGTGACACGCTAAAAATGACAAGAAATGACTAAAAATAAAAAGCCGGAACATGGACACATAATGACTTAGACAAACAAAAATGTTTGAGCACATGTAAAATAGTTGAAAGTTTATTTCTATAATCTCATAAAGTTTCATTTTTAACATTTACAGCTGTTTTTCGTAATACATGTGATATTTATTTTACTGTTATTATTTTTTTTTTACTATATTGTACTGTTTTAAGCATTTAATTAATATTATAATCATAATTACTGGCCAGATATTGAAAGTTCTTCCTGACAAAAGGTGCAAAATACTTGGCAAAAAACACATTTTCAGACAGTTTTATTGCAAAACAAAAAACAAAAAAACATAGAAATTTGGGCCTGTTATAATGGTAGGTGTTAATAAACTTTAATTTCTATTTCCAGCATCTAAAATTTCAACATTCTCAACAGACACATAAATATATACATATATTTTGTCATGGTTCTAAAAGTAAAACCCTGTCTTCCACATTGAGAGCAAAAGAAACAGTTCTGGGTGGAGCCTGTGGACTGTATTAAAGTCATTTCAATTTGAAGAATATGTTGAAGTAATAATGATCAAATATGGCCTTCTTGCAGGGATCCTCCAACCTCCTGTTTTATTTCCATGCTCTGTGTGCAGCTGCTTTAATCCTGACCCCTGAGGTTATCTGACATTAAGAAATGCACCGTGATTGGTTAATTATATTCAAATGTATGCATAAGCCTGTAAAAACACATATTTATAACAGACAGAGCATGTATTCCTGATTGTGACTGAACAGCACTTTGTTATTTTAATATCATTGTCAGTGACTTTCTGTTCTCTGATGTCATTCTGCTGATGACTCCTCTTTGTCGTTGTATGTTGTATGTTTTGTTTTTACGTCCTTTGTCCAGGTCTGTTAAGGTTAATGCACTCTAAAAAAATGATTCATGGGGTTAGTAAGTTAAGCTTAAAATCAAGAGCTTTGTCTGCTTAAAAAAATTAAGTTTGTTACATGTACACATTTAAATCAGATGATAAGTTATTTTATTAAGTTGGTCTAAATGAAAAACAAGGAAAACACTCTTAACTTAATAACATATTGATTTTGAACAGACATTTCTGCCTTTAACTTAACAAAGAAATATATTAAGTTAGTACAGCTTCAAAATCTTGTAAACTTCCTCTAAAAGCTGAGTACAAAGCTGACGAGCCTGGACATGTTTTGCTGACAGACCACGCCTACCACAAGAAAAGGAGGGAAGCACAGAAAAAAAAGGGAGAAACATGATTTTGCACAGAACTTTACCAAACTTTAAGGCTTGATAGAATTTAGCTTTGTTTCTGCAACAGTAGTTTTAATTATTCAAGGACTGAATAATACACATTTTGCTCCTTTCTAATTTAAAATTGTAGTACATATTGTCGCGTATTTGCTGCATTGCATTGTGGGTATTGGGTATATTGTTGAAAACGTGTTCTTTTATGTGCAGGGGTTCAGCAGGGTTGTGATGTTGGTGTTAATTTTGAGTTAATGTGTGCATGCTAATGTTTACTGGCCTTTTTGTGTTTATTTTATTTATTTTTATAGAACTGCACCATGAGTCAGAGCCATAGGCCAAACAGTGCCTGTCCTGTTTATTGTCATATGGCTTAATATAACTCCTTACTGCTTAACAAATATAAATTAATATCTGCAAGAACATGAGAACAACAGTACTGTATACATTTGAGGTTTTAACATGCAGACACATTTAATAAGTTAGTTGTGCAGAGAATTAAACGGGTCAGTCGTATAACTGGAATTTCCATGTGGAATTTCTTCTGATGTACAGTAATAAGTTAGACCAACTCAAAAAATTAAAGAAACTACTTGTATGAACATTTTTGAGTAGAATAAAAGTAAAACAATAAGTCAATATAACTAAATAGAGTAGTTTTTACACAATTAAAATTAAGTTGGTTCGACTTAATTAAGCTCGTAGAGTAAAAAGCAAATCATGTTGTTTGTACTAAAGTAATAGAGTTTACTTAACTAGAGAAGTCTTGTGGCATTTAAGGAATTTGCCAAGTTGAAATAACTTAAAAAGATGAATGGAAATTGTTACCTCAATTTTTTTACGTTGAGCCTATTAATCATTTTTTAGAGTGTGTACACCCAGCAGCTGTTTTCAATGCACGCGTTCAGGAAGTTGATTTGAACAATTCTTCATCTTTTTAGGCTTAAATAGTGCAAATGTTCACTGGACTCACTTTTCTATCCATCTCAGGTTTAATCAGTGTTCATGGATAACTTTTAAGAATTTTATAACATTCAGGTAAATCTGAACTTCCATATAGGCTACACTTTTTCCCATAAAGTTGGGATAAAATATTTGTACCTCTCATGAAATGATTGTAACACTATCGCCTTTTCCATTGGATATATGAGCAAAACTTTACTGATATTTACGAACTGTCAAAAAAACAGCAGTGCATAATGTCTGTTTTTCCATTAAATCACAAATGCGATGATTTGTTTATTTATTGTTGCAAGATGACATGAGAAGTCATTCCATAAACATGGTGACGAACATAAATATCGTATAGATAGATAGATAGATAGATAGATAGATAGATAGATAGATAGATAGATAGATAGATAGATAAAAATTAAAATATTGTGTTGATTTAGATGTATTCATTATTATTATATATTACCCCTCTATCCTGTACTAAATTAAAAAAGGATTCAGTTTCCTCATGTGTCCACACATACCACATCAAGTTCCTTTTAAAACTCTTCTTCTTCACTTCTTGTAATGTCCTTCAACATCTGTTTTTTTTTTTTTTTTTTTTTTTTTTTTCACGTGACTAGTTGCGGTAAAAGGTCTTTCCGTTGCATTTCCATTTCACAATGCCCGAAAAACCACCTCTTGCCAGTACAAAAAGTTTTCATTGAAAAAGCTAGAGTTTTGGTGAAATTGTCGTTTTTCCATTAGACAAATTTTTATGCGCAAGTTATATTCGCACAATTTGAGGGTCAATGGAAAAGCGAGTGGGATTTATTCTTTATAGATAAAGTGTAACTGGGACTCAGTATGTGATCACTGACCTGGTCAATAGTGACTAAAAAGAAATAAATGAAGGAATGTGTCTGAAAACAACATCATTCCAACTTTATGGACAATAGTGGAGATAGAAATCATTTCCAAAAAGGAAAATATGAAACAAACTACTTCATAATATGAAGCGTAGCAGCATTACTATCTGTGTGGCCTCCTTCTGCAGTAACAACACATAATAACAATAATATAATACAGGGTGTCCACAAAGTCTGTTTACAATTGTAAAAAATTATTTAAAAAGTAATTGATGAGACCAGTGGCGGCTGCTCGTCTTTCAGAGAGGGGAAGCTCATTGTCGGCTTACATCAAAAAAATTGTCAAGTTATTTAAGCATAAATTCGGCCCTCCGTTCCTTAAGCATTGTCTGCCATCATGTGCACCTTGACAGACAGCTAGTTCACTCCGACCTAGCGAAAAGTATGATTTAACTATCTACAAAACGATATTAAACTTGAACAAGAAATGATTAAATTATGTAACTGAAACAAGAAAACGTTGAAATTATGTTAAACTGAAACAAGGAAGTACAATGAGTGTGTTTTATTTACAGTGCAAGAAATGAACAAGTAATTTCGTAGTGGTTTCTCTCTCCATTTCACAGCAGAATGCGCGATGGTATTAAACTGAACTGTGTCAGTGAAGGAGTAGATCTCAAAATAGCTGTCAATCAAACAGGATTCAGCCTTTCGACTGATCCTCCAATCAGCACATGGAATCTCAGCGTCCACCCTGGCCGAGCTCCGCCCACAGCTCCATTCACCCCCAGAGACGACGGGTGTCCAGGGGCGGGACAACATTGTGGCATTTATCCAATTACCGTCCAGTTTTGAGGCAATGAAAAAAACTGTTCCACTCAGTCCCATAGAAGTGCATGGACGCTGAGCGTCTACGGGCAAATGCACTGAGCAGAGATCGTATGAGAAAACAGCGACATGGGAATGTATGAGAAGTGAACAACATCGAGGCCATTGATTTGTGATAAAGCTGATTCTGAATGAACTCGTCTGTGAGATGAACGTGTTCTAACACATTTGTAGTCAATGAAATGTCAACACAACCGTACATATTTAACCATTTAATTTTCGTAATTTTAGGGGAAGTCGGGCTTCCCTTGCAGTCTGTGAGAAATCGCCTCTGGATGTGTCATGTTAATCTGATTCGTTTTATGTACTCAGTGCTTATCAGAGTTTTTAATAACATTGCATTTGTGAGATATTTGTGTGTTTGTGTGTGTTTATGTGTGTTTGTGTGTTTATGTCAAATGTGTCATGTTAATCAGATTAGTTCGATGTACTCAGTGCTTATCAAAGTTTTTAATCACATTACATTTGTGTATTTCAGGTACCTTGTTGATTAAATAGGTTCTGTTAAATAAACCCCTAAAAATACTCCTCAAGAAAAGGCACGATGTTTATTGGGGTTCATTTGAAATAAAATGGGATATGCAGACTAGGAGCCACTAATCCTATCAATACATGTAAATAATTGGTGTAAAATACAGTTTGTCATCTTTTCATGGTCATCAGATATGACCCATTTGGATGTTCAGAGGCTTTGTAGTTACCATGGAAACACCGTCATCTTCCACAACATTGATCCACCAGTAAAACCCATGGAGATTGATCAGTGACAGTGGATGGAGACACTGGGTTTACGTTCAGTTACTGATATATTTGCTGAAACTTTTTCTTCAGTTTTCTTTGTTTCTGATATAATTACACTCAACTTTAATCTGAACTTTTATGAACATGGTCAGAGAATTAAATATAAGAAAATACCTGATTTTCTCTGAAAAGCACAAAACATAATATAATAATAAATGGTGATAAATCACTTAAACATGGTTAAATAGAGGGACAAATTCATTTGGAAACTGCCACAGAAGTAGCACCGGGCCTTTATGGGTTAACCCTATAACGCCAAACGTATCATATTTGATTCATGAGTTTTGAAGCCCTCTACATGATCAGGGTGATCATTTTTGTCTTGAAAAACCTGACATTTACAATTAGAAACATGCAATACACAAATAATCCAGCAGGGGGAGGAATTCATTCACCAGAGGCCTTTCCAGTGACACTACAAGACTGTCATTAATGAGGAAGGAGGAAGAACTTTGACAGTCTTGAAAAGGAATTACCAATTTGTTAGACATGTTTGTGTTATATTATGTTTTTGTTTTTTCAAAAATAATAATATTTGAGCATTGAGACCCAATGTAGTAAATATGATACAAAATTTAAATACATACATGGAAAGTGATATTTGAAAACATTTATTTTATTGTTCAGAAGGACCAATAAAGGCTCCAGGTTCAAAGAACTGGAATTTTCTGTCACTGATTTAATGGTTTGGGCTTTACAGGTTTAAATGAGGCAAAAACAACAAAAACATCAACGTCTACTTTTCATTTTGTAATAATTTCCACAGATTTGCCTATTCACCTGCTTTTGTAATAAATTTGTTGAATTGTAAAGAGACTTTATGGACACCCCGTATAATGAGTGCAACTATGAATAGTCACATGATTCCATTATCATGTCTGCTCCATAAAGCATTTGTCAACAAGTGGTGCCAGGCACAACAAACCCCACCCCTCACAGGTATTTTAGCTTATTATGGCATCGATCCAGCTGATGTCATCATGTCTGCACGTGCTGATGTCAGCATATCAATTACCTCTATGTATTTGTTTTGTTTATTTATTTATTTCAAACATTGCATTAAAATCAAACAAAATAATTATATAAAAGAAAGTCAAACATTCAAAAAGGAGCGGGATGAAGATTAGTTTATAATCTCCCACCCTTTTACCCCATCCTTCACCTACCCTAAATTCCTATGTCAGATTCCCTTAGTAACTCAAAAATCCTCACATATCAGACTAAAGTCTGACTATGCACAAAACACAAAATTATTGTGCATATCAAGGATATATGTGCCAAGTTTGAGGTAAATTGTAACAAAATTCATGTTTTTATATACATTTGACCTCCTCCCTCTCATCGACTCCTGTACACTGTAAAACAGAAAAGGCTGAGAAAACGTAAAATATCAAGGCAACGTGATGCAAGAAATTTTTGAGTTTTCTCAAAGATGACTTCACTACAATGTTCTCATTTTCCCAACTTTCTTTACAAAGTTATGAAAGTTGATTCAACTATTAATCACTTGTTACAACTTAAAACTGTGAGTTAAAGCAAATATTTTTTTTTATCTTAGTACAAAAAACTTGACTTAGCTACTCAAACAAACACATTTCTGCTTTATAAAAACATCAAGTTTCAAGTTAAAACAACTCACAACATTGCATTATCCATTCAAAAAACCTTGCTTTCTTTTGTCAAAAGAACATACCATTATTACAGATGAGAGGTAGGCCTTCCTTTAGGACAGAGGTAGGCAAATCCAGTCCTTGAGAGCTGGTATCCTACATGTTTTGGAGGTTTCCCTCTTCCAGGTGTACTGAAAGAGGGGAACCTCTAAAACAGGGGTCTCAAACTCCGGTCCTCGAGGGGCACTATCCTGCATGTTTTAGATGTATCCCTCTTCCAACACACCTGATTCAAATGATAAGCCTACCATCAAGCTCTGCAGAAGCCTGATAACGACCGTCAGGTGTGCTGGAAGAGGGAAACATCTAAAACATGCAGGATACCGGCCCTCGAGGATCTGAGTTTGAGACCCCTGCTCTAAAACATGCAGGATACCAGCTCTCAAGGACTGGATTTGAATAGTCCTGCATTAGGAGAAGCCAAATCTTTGGGAGGAGTTTGGATTTCCACACTAGTCTGAGCAAAGCCACTCTGACTGTTTGAAGATGGTTGCTCCAGGAGCAGGTGTTCTGGGTGTTGGGACCTTTGACCCCATTGGTGGAAGAAGCTTTGGCACACCTGTGTGGTAGGTACCATGACAGAGGGGAATGGGTAAGACTGTCGCGATGACCCCCCCCCCCGCCTGGTCCAACTGACCAGCCCTTTGAGTTGAAGAGCAAAAATAAGTGGACATAACTAAATGGGGTTGTAACGTTTTGCAGTGTATAAAAATAAAGGAAAATGTATGTTGCTGTAATTATATTTGAAAAATGCTCAGTAAATAGATATTGAATAAAACAAAGCACAACTGAATGTTATCTGAAATCTTATTTACTTTGTGCCAACAGCTCTCTTCTTAGACTGGTACGGTTTCAGCACACTGTAAAAATTATGTTTCCCTCTTCCACCACACCTGACAGTCGTTATCAGGCTTCTGCAGAGCTGGATGGTAGGCTTATCATTTGAATCAGGTGTTGGAAGAGGGATCCATCTAAAACATGCAGGATAGTGGCTCTCCAGGACCAGGGTTGGTGACCCCTGGTCTAGTTCAAACTTGTTCAGACCATGTGTGCATGCGCACGTCAGTCATCTGTGGGGTTTCCCACTGGTTCCCAACTTCACTCAAAAAATCTACTCAGAAGTTGATCATCTTTGTTGTGCTGTTTAGAAAATCTTAGTTAGGACAACAATGAGAGAAATTTGCCGGGCAAGTTTTTGTAGGTTGTAAATGGAAAGCTTTATTTCTGAGTCAGTTTAATTGGAAAACTTTAATGAAATCAACAATTACTAGTTATCGTTTTTACAGTGTACGGCCTTCAGATCTCCTCCCTCCCTTTGACTCCTCTATGTTCTCCAGACCTCCTCCTTCCCTTCCACTCCTCCACAGCCTCCAGACCTCCTCCTCCCCTTTAACTCCTCAACGGCCTCCAGACCTCCTCCCTCCCTTCGACTCCTCCACAGCTTCCAGATCTCCTCCCTCCCATCATCTCCTCTATGACCTCCACACCTCCTCCCTCCCATCATCTCCTCTATAGCCTCCAGACCTCCTCCCTCCCTTTGACTCCTCTATGGCCTCCAGACCTCCTCCCTCCTTTCAACACCTCTATGTTCTCCAGACCTCCTCCCTCCCATCATCTTCTCTATAGCCTCCAGACTTCCTTTTTCCCTTCCACTCCTCTTTAGCCTCCAGACCTCCTCCTTCACTTCCACTCCTCTATAGCCTCCAGACCTCCTCCCTCCTTTCAACTCCTCTATGTTCTCCAGACCTCCTCCTTCACTTCCACTCCTCTATGGCCTCCAGACCTCCTCCCTCCCTTCAACTCCTCTAATGACCTCCAGACCTCCTCCTTCCCTTCGACTCCTCTATGGCCTCCAGACCTCCTCCTTCCCTTCAACTCGTCTCCGGCCTCCAGACCTCCTCCCTCCCATCGACACCTCTATAGCCTCCAGACCTCCTCCCTCCCTTTGACTCCTCTATGGCCTCCAGACCTCCTCCTTCCTTTCAACACCTCTATGTTCTCCAGACCTCCTCCCTCCCATCATCTTCTCTATAGCCTCCAGACTTCCTTTTTCCCTTCCACTCCTCTTTAGCCTCCAGACCTCCTCCCTCCTTTCAACTCCTCTATGTTCTCCAGACCTCCTCCTTCACTTCCACTCCTCTATAGCCTCCAGACCTCCTCCCTCCCATCATCTCCTCTATGGCCTCCTCACCTCCTCCCTCCCATCATCTCCTCTATGGCCTCCAGACCTCCTCCTTCCCTTCGACTCCTCTATGGCCTCCAGACCTCCTCCTTCCCTTCAACTCGTCTACGGCCTCCAGACCTCCTCCCTCCCATCGACACCTCTATAGCCTCCAGACCTCCTCCCTCCCTTTGACTCCTCTATGGCCTCCAGACCTCCTCCCTCCTTTCAGCACCTCTATGTTCTCCAGACCTCCTCCCTCCCATCATCTTCTCTATAGCCTCCAGACTTCCTTTTTCCCTTCCACTCCTCTTTAGCCTCCAGACCTCCTCCTTCACTTCCACTCCTCTATAGCCTCCAGACCTCCTCCCTCCTTTCAACTCCTCTATGTTCTCCAGACCTCCTCCTTCCCTTCGACTCCTCTATGGCCTCCAGACCTCCTCCCTCCCATCATCTCCTCTATGGCCTCCACACCTCCTCCCTCCCATCATCTCCTCTATGGCCTCCAGACCTCCTCCTTCCCTTCGACTCCTCTATGGCCTCCAGACCTCCTCCTTCCCTTCAACTCGTCTACGGCCTCCAGACCTCCTCCCTCCCATCAACACCTCTATAGCCTCCAGACCTCCTCCCTCCCTTTGACTCCTCTATGGCCTCCAGACCTCCTCCCTCCCTTTGACTCCTCTATGGCCTCCAGACCTCCTCCCTCCTTTCAACACCTCTATGTTCTCCAGACCTCCTCCCTCCCATCATCTTCTCTATAGCCTCCAGACTTCCTTTTTCCCTTCCACTCCTCTTTAGCCTCCAGACCTCCTCCTTCACTTCCACTCCTCTTTAGCCTCCAGACCTCCTCCCTCCTTTCAACTCCTCTATGTTCTCCAGACCTCCTCCTTCACTTCCACTCCTCTATAGCCTCCAGACCTCCTCCCTCCCATCATCTCCTCTATGGCCTCCAGACCTCCTCCCTCCCTTCAACTCCTCTAATGACCTCCAGACCTTCTCCTTCCCTTCGACTCCTCTATGGCCTCCAGACCTCCTCCCTCCCATCATCTCCTCTATGGCCTCCACACCTCCTCCCTCCCATCATCTCCTCTATGGCCTCCAGACCTCCTCCTTCCCTTCAACTCGTCTACGGCCTCCAGACCTCCTCCCTCCCATCAACACCTCTATAGCCTCCAGACCTCCTCCCTCCCTTTGACTCCTCAATGGCCTCCAGACCTCCTCCCTCCCTTTGACTCCTCTATGGCCTCCAGACCTCCTCCCTCCTTTCAACACCTCTATGTTCTCCAGACCTCCTCCCTCCCATCATCTTCTCTATAGCCTCCAGACTTCCTTTTTCCCTTCCACTCCTCTTTAGCCTCCAGACCTCCTCCTTCACTTCCACTCCTCTTTAGCCTCCAGACCTCCTCCTTCCTTTCAACACCTCTATGTTCTCCAGACCTCCTCCCTCCCATCATCTTCTCTATAGCCTCCAGACTTCCTTTTTCCCTTCCACTCCTCTTTAGCCTCCAGACCTCCTCCCTCCTTTCAACTCCTCTATGTTCTCCAGACCTCCTCCTTCACTTCCACTCCTCTATAGCCTCCAGACCTCCTCCCTCCCATCATCTCCTCTATGGCCTCCTCACCTCCTCCCTCCCATCATCTCCTCTATGGCCTCCAGACCTCCTCCTTCCCTTCGACTCCTCTATGGCCTCCAGACCTCCTCCTTCCCTTCAACTCGTCTACGGCCTCCAGACCTCCTCCCTCCCATCGACACTTCTATAGCCTCCAGACCTCCTCCCTCCCTTTGACTCCTCTATGGCCTCCAGACCTCCTCCCTCCTTTCAGCACCTCTATGTTCTCCAGACCTCCTCCCTCCCATCATCTTCTCTATAGCCTCCAGACTTCCTTTTTCCCTTCCACTCCTCTTTAGCCTCCAGACCTCCTCCTTCACTTCCACTCCTCTATAGCCTCCAGACCTCCTCCCTCCTTTCAACTCCTCTATGTTCTCCAGACCTCCTCCTTCACTTCGACTCCTCTATGGCCTCCAGACCTCCTCCCTCCCATCATCTCCTCTATGGCCTCCACACCTCCTCCCTCCCATCATCTCCTCTATGGCCTCCAGACCTCCTCCTTCCCTTCGACTCCTCTATGGCCTCCAGACCTCCTCCTTCCCTTCAACTCCTCTATGGCCTCCAGACCTCCTCCCTCCCATCAACACCTCTATAGCCTCCAGACCTCCTCCCTCCCTTTGACTCCTCAATGGCCTCCAGACCTCCTCCCTCCCTTTGACTCCTCTATGGCCTCCAGACCTCCTCCCTCCTTTCAACACCTCTATGTTCTCCAGACCTCCTCCCTCCCATCATCTTCTCTATAGCCTCCAGACTTCCTTTTTCCCTTCCACTCCTCTTTAGCCTCCAGACCTCCTCCTTCACTTCCACTCCTCTTTAGCCTCCAGACCTCCTCCCTCCTTTCAACTCCTCTATGTTCTCCAGACCTCCTCCTTCACTTCCACTCCTCTATAGCCTCCAGACCTCCTCCCTCCCATCATCTCCTCTATGGCCTCCAGACCTCCTCCCTCCCTTCAACTCCTCTAATGACCTCCAGACCTTCTCCTTCCCTTCGACTCCTCTATGGCCTCCAGACCTCCTCCCTCCCATCATCTCCTCTATGGCCTCCACACCTCCTCCCTCCCTTCATCTCCTCTATGGCCTCCAGACCTCCTCCTTCCCTTCGACTCCTCTATGGCCTCCAGACCTCCTCCTTCCCTTCAACTCGTCTACGGCCTCCAGACCTCCTCCCTCCCATCAACACCTCTATAGCCTCCAGACCTCCTCCCTCCCTTTGACTCCTCAATGGCCTCCAGACCTCCTCCCTCCCTTTGACTCCTCTATGGCCTCCAGACCTCCTCCCTCCTTTCAACACCTCTATGTTCTCCAGACCTCCTCCCTCCCATCATCTTCTCTATAGCCTCCAGACTTCCTTTTTCCCTTCCACTCCTCTTTAGCCTCCAGACCTCCTCCTTCACTTCCACTCCTCTTTAGCCTCCAGACCTCCTCCCTCCTTTCAACTCCTCTATGTTCTCCAGACCTCCTCCTTCACTTCCACTCCTCTATAGCCTCCAGACCTCCTCCCTCCCATCATCTCCTCTATGGCCTCCAGACCTCCTCCCTCCCTTCAACTCCTCTAATGACCTCCAGACCTCCTCCTTCCCTTCGACTCCTCTATGGCCTCCAGACCTCCTCCCTCCCATCATCTCCTCTATGGCCTCCACACCTCCTCCCTCCCATCATCTCCTCTATGGCCTCCAGACCTCCTCCTTCCCTTCGACTCCTCTATGGCCTCCAGACCTCCTCCTTCCCTTCAACTCCTCTACGGCCTCCAGACCTCCTCCCTCCCATCAACACCTCTATAGCCTCCAGACCTCCTCCCTCCCTTTGACTCCTCAATGGCCTCCAGACCTCCTCCCTCCCTTTGACTCCTCTATGGCCTCCAGACCTCCTCCCTCCTTTCAACACCTCTATGTTCTCCAGACCTCCTCCCTCCCATCATCTTCTCTATAGCCTCCAGACTTCCTTTTTCCCTTCCACTCCTCTTTAGCCTCCAGACCTCCTCCTTCACTTCCACTCCTCTATAGCCTCCAGACCTCCTCCCTCCTTTCAACTCCTCTAATGACCTCCATACCTCCTCCTTCCCTTCGACTCCTCTATAGCCTCCAGACCTCCTCCTTCACTTCCACTCCTCTATAGCCTCCAGACCTCCTCCCTCCTTTCAACTCCTCTATGTTCTCCAGACCTCCTCCTTCACTTCCACTCCTCTATAGCCTCCAGACCTCCTCCCTCCCATCATCTCCTCTATGGCCTCCAGACCTCCTCCCTCCCTTCAACTCCTCTAATGACCTCCAGACCTCCTCCTTCCCTTCGACTCCTCTATGGCCTCCAGACCTCCTCCCTCCCATCATCTCCTCTATGGCCTCCACACCTCCTCCCTCCCATCATTTCCTCTGTGGCCTCCAGACCTCCTCCTTCCCTTCGACTCCTCTATGGCTTCCAGACCTCCTCCTTCCCTTCAACTCGTGTACGGCCTCCAGACCTCCTCCCTCCCATCAACACCTCTATAGCCTCCAGACCTCCTCCCTCTCTTTGACTCCTCTATGGCCTCCAGACCTCCTCCCTCCTTTCAACACCTCTATGTTCTCCAGACCTCCTCCCTCCCATCATCTTCTCTATAGCCTCCAGACTTCCTTTTTCCCTTCCACTCCTCTTTAGCCTCCAGACCTCCTCCTTCACTTCCACTCCTCTATAGCCTCCAGACCTCCTCCCTCCTTTCAACTCCTCTATGTTCTCCAGACCTCCTCCTTCACTTCCACTCCTCTATAGCCTCCAGACCTCCTCCCTCCCATCATCTCCTCTATGGCCTCCAGACCTCCTCCCTCCCTTCAACTCCTCTAATGACCTCCAGACCTTCTCCTTCCCTTCGACTCCTCTATGGCCTCCAGACCTCCTCCCTCCCATCATCTCCTCTATGGCCTCCACACCTCCTCCCTCCCATCATCTCCTCTATGGCCTCCAGACCTCCTCCTTCCCTTCGACTCCTCTATGGCCTCCAGACCTCCTCCTTCCCTTCAACTCGTCTACGGCCTCCAGACCTCCTCCCTCCCATCAACACCTCTATAGCCTCCAGACCTCCTCCCTCCCTTTGACTCCTCAATGGCCTCCAGACCTCCTCCCTCCCTTTGACTCCTCTATGGCCTCCAGACCTCCTCCCTCCTTTCAACACCTCTATGTTCTCCAGACCTCCTCCCTCCCATCATCTTCTCTATAGCCTCCAGACTTCCTTTTTCCCTTCCACTCCTCTTTAGCCTCCAGACCTCCTCCTTCACTTCCACTCCTCTATAGCCTCCAGACCTCCTCCCTCCTTTCAACTCCTCTAATGACCTCCATACCTCCTCCTTCCCTTCGACTCCTCTATAGCCTCCAGACCTCCTCCTTCACTTCCACTCCTCTATAGCCTCCAGACCTCCTCCCTCCTTTCAACTCCTCTATGTTCTCCAGACCTCCTCCTTCACTTCCACTCCTCTATAGCCTCCAGACCTCCTCCCTCCCTTTTACTCCTCTACGGCCTCCAGACCTCCTCCCTGTCCCTCCGTCCTTCACTCTCAGATCAGTGTTTCATGTGACACATTTATTTATCATTGTTTTGATGGAGAAAAAATATCAGTAAAAACACTACAGTTGTGTGTGATATAAATTTGGATGTACAGGAAGACATTAAACGCCTCATTTGGGTCAGAACCTCTGGTTTGCACAGATATGTCTTCAGGCATGTACATGAAGTGGGTTTTTCCCTCCATATTACACTTTCATTGCCCAGTTCCATTTTATTCCAGCAGATGGCAACCTAAGACAATGTGTTCCATAAACGGGCTGTTCCTGCATCATTTACAGAACATGTGTGCAATGAACTTAGTGTCCTTTTATGTAGAAAAACAAGGATATGATTTACTCTCAGATGATGTTTTGCTCTCCTACATGTTTTAGGTTATGTTCAGAAAAAAAAAAAAAAAAAAATCTTAAATATTTATGTCCACATTACTTTACCGGAGTCTATCACACTCCCCCCTCCCTCATTCCTGGAGAGGTGTCCCCCTTGTATATGAGTCTATTTTCTCCCACTGACATGTCCTCACTGCAGCAGCTACACTGCACCTTTAGCACACAAACACACACACAAACACACGCACATACACACACATACACAAAGCTGCCATAACTCACACACATGCGCTGCTACAGAGGAAACTCACCCTCATCCACAGCTTGTCGACAGCGGCTGTGAACAGATGACAAAGGCCTCGGGATGAATAAAGTCAGTGGAAGTGGAGGCAAAAGTACATGTTTGTTTTGCACCAGGATATGACAGAAAAAACAAAAAAAACAAAAACATGAATCCAGTGCATTATGGATGTTTTTTGTTAATTCCAGAGCATGTAGAAATATGATTGTCTCTGTTTTTAATCCTCTAACGCTGCCGCTGCCTGATTATTTGGTCCAAAACCAGTTGCTCACGCTGAATTTGTCCATTTGCACTCACTCATCATCCAGCGTGAGTCTCTGTGTTCTCCACCTCGACACACCGACCCCTGTCTTGACCTAGTTTATCATGAATATTGTAGCTTGAGGGCAGCTGCATTTCTCCCCTAGAATGAGCTTTTAATGGACGGAGAACGAAGGCTTCAATGGAGGCAACATCTGGCCCTAAACAGAAGACGACTGCAGAACAAAGAACAAGCAGGAAGTGAATGCTGTAAGTCGTCCTGTCAGGGTGAGCAGGCATTCACACTGTTCATGTGAAGACTGAATGGAAACTATGGAGCGAACACTGTACTCTGCATTAAAGCCAAACACATGTTCAACATTTAGACCAGGGGTGTCAAACTCATTTTAGTTCAGGGGTCACATTCAGCCTAGTATGGTCTCAAGTGGGCCGGAGCAGTACAATTATAAATATATTAATCAATAAATAATAACTGTTTTAGATTGAAAAACAAGTTAAACTACATAATGAAAATGTTAATAACCTTAACAGGCAGAATATTGTTCATATTTGTTCAGGTTACCATTTTACTATAAAAAAATCTAACCATTAGCTTAAAAATAGAGTTAGCAAATAAATAAATAAAATAAAATTAAAAAAAAAAAAATAACAAAAAAACAAACAACTGGATCCAAGTTCTACCAGAACTTACTAATGAGTCGCCATTTTTGTCAAAAAAAAAAAAAAAAGTTGTAAGAAATGCATAGAACTGTGTTGAAATAATGCTAATACATTTGTGCACAGACTACTGATATTATTTGACAGTGGAAGCTATATTTTCAGAAATATTGGATTTTGAATAGTACGTGTATGTGAAAACTTTTGCTGGTGGACGGACGTGACATTACCCATGATGCTCTGGTCTGTACCAGTACTTTATTAGTAATAAACTTATAGACTTACTATTGCTAATTCTCCTCTTATTCATAATTGTTAGTATTGTGGATCTAAAACAATAACAGCTGACACAAAAACACAAAATGTGTCAGTGGACGGATGTGACATGGTTGTTACAGATCCCATCATACTGATGCTCAGCAGCCATGTCACCGTTTACACTAATGATCCCTGTGCAAAAACTAGGATCAGAATTATTTATTGTATAGTTTATCATCATACTAAAGAGTAAATAACAATATAGAAAACTGTTGATTTAAAAAGTGACGTGACATTCTTAATGTATGTATTGATGTAACATAAGCAGGATGGATCAGCACCATACCCCAGATTGCAACCTGTAAAAATAAAACATGTGATATGTAGGATAGAATCTTGTAAGAAAAACTGGGGAATCTAAAAGAATAGAATATTTGTTTTTCAGGTAAATTCAGTTCAAATATAACTTAGCCATTTGTGACATAAAAATATAGCATTAATTGTGATGAAATTGGACATTTTTGAGCTGAAAACATAGTTCATATGACCATCAACATGTTGCAACAGAACTGAAATCCTGTAAATTTGCAGAACTTGCATTTACCAACACAAAGTTCCTTTGGGGATTCACTTCTATTGATTTCTTATGCACAAAGACAGAAATAAGACCTCTAAGCACATTTTAGCCCAGTATTGTTAAAATTACGTTTTTTATCTTTAGAAATTGAAGGTTCATATTTTTTCAGGTTATTACCATTTTATTATAAAAAATCTAACCGTTAACTTAAAAAAATAGAGTTAGCTAAAAAACAAAAAAAAAGGAAGATAACAAAAAACCAAACAACTGGATCCAAGTTCTTCCAGACTCCAACACAAACTTCACATCAGCACATAAACACATGTTTTTCTTCTATATTCAACCTGTAAATGCTGACGTTTTTGTCTATTTTTTTGTCTGTTTGTTTACTCAATGACGGTCAATCAACAAAACTGTCAAATTTTGTTTTGATTTTGGACATGTTGTTCACATTTTCCATAATACATTCATGACTGCTGTTCATAATAATAATTTCATGTATTTATTTGTATCAGACATGTAAATAGTTACAGTCCATAGAGTATAATAAACATTAAAAAAAATAACAATAAGGGTTATAAATATAAAAACAACACGCATGCACACACCCTATCTTCAATAACAAGTATAAGATTCTGGTGCCAGTATTTAACAAGTGTAGAATCAGCATAAAAGTCAGAGTTAACAATTGTAAAAATCACAACATTTCTAGAGTGACTTAAACGCAGTATAAAATTCAAAATTCCTTTCTGTAACATCTCATAATAAGAGCGAACATTATTAAAACAGAACATACCACTAGCACTACAGCTACGATAAAAACCATGTATAATACGGAATGCATTGTTAAAAGCAACTCTTTTTTGCACTAAAAAATTTGGAGTTGTCATTATTTATAGGCTTTTATGCTATAATTTTATTGGTCCGGCCCGCTGGAGATCAAATTTGGCTGAATGTGGCCCCTCAACTAAAATGAGTTTGACACCCCTGGTATATACAGGGGTTGGACAAAATAATGGAAACACCTTAAAAAATCAACAAAATAGAATTTAATATGGTGTAGGTCCGCCTTTTGCGGCAATTACAGCCTCAGTTCTCCGAGGTATTGATTCATACAACTTGTGAATTGTTTCCAAAGGAATTTTAAGCCATTCTTCAGTTAGAATACCCTCCAACTCTTTTAGAGACGATGGCGGTGGAAATCGACGTCTTACTTGAATCTCTAAAACTGACCATAAATGCTCAATAATGTTGAGGTCTGGGGACTGTGCCGGCCATACGAGATGTTCAACTTCATTAGAATGTTCCTCATGCCATTCTTTAACAATTCTAGCTGTATGGATTGGGGCATTATCATCTTGAGGTGAAGGTGTTTCCATTATTTTGTCCAACCCCTGTAGGTTCCTACAGTAGACCTGCACTTCAAACACAGAGGTGAAAGTTGGTTATTCATCTGGTGTCTTTTATTAGGAGAAATTTGCACACGGTGCAGAATTTTGTAAAACAGTAGTTTAATCTACAGAAATGCATCATATTCAGCAAGATCATCATATATTTATATTCATATACTATATACGTATAGGCTAAACACATTTCTCTAAAACGTTCCCTTTACCTGAGCTCAGTGAAACAGGCCTGTTTTCAGCTGTAACTGTGCATTTTACAGTGAACCTACATTTTTACAAAGCTTTATTATAGCTCAAACTCAAAACCTATAAAGGAAACAGTTCATCCTTAACACAAACAAGACCAACACATCTGGACAGGAAATACTGTCATCTAAAAATGTAGCAGAGTAAATGGTGCAATATTCTCCACTGAGATGTAGAAAGGAAGCATAAAGCTGCAATAAATGGAAATAATCAAAAGAAAAAACATATAGATAATATAACTTAGAGCAGGGGTGTCAAACTCATTTTCTTTCAGGGGCCACATTCAGCCCAATTTGATCTCCAGTGGGCCGGAACCAGTAAAATAATTACATAATAACCTGTAAATAACGACAACTCCACATTTTTGTCTTTGTTTTAGTGCAAAAAAAACCCCATTAACCCTTTCATGCACGAATTATGAGAACCTATATCAAAATTTTTTCCTGAGTGTTTTTATTCCTCTTTAGGCATGAAAAAAACAATGTGATAGAAAATTTTCTTCTGAAAAATAAATAATAATAAAAAAAATAATAATAAAAATAATTTTTAAAAAATTTAAAAATACATAAAAAAAAATATTAATAATTTAAAAAAAAATTCTCATGAACCTATTTTTCATGAAGTTGCAAAAATGTCCACTCAGCTGGACACCACATGTTTAATTTTTGATGCACAGAAACATGTATTTACTGATAAATTGTGTGAAAACTATGGGGAGGGCTTGTGATTCTGGGGGTTTATACTCAGGGGAGATCTACATAATGTTACCAATTCATGTCAGAAAAGATATGTAGTGTCTTAAAACTTTAATAAAGATATGTGTAAAAAGAAAAAAAAAAAAAGAACAACAAAATCCATGAATATACAAGAGAACAGCTGTAGAATAGCTGTCCACTGTAGTGACCAGTGTTCATGAAAGGGTTAAATTATGAAAATACTTACTTTTATAAACTATCCAAACAAAAAAGATGTGAATAACCTGAAAAAACTGAAATTTCTTAAGAAAAATAAGTGCAATTTTAGCAATATTATGCCTCAGCTTATCATTTACACATGTACATTACGGATCAGATCTACAAAGATGCTGTTGTTCGTCCATCAGCCTCGATGACGACCTTGACTTCAGTTTTTGTGGGTCCTGGAGTGACTTGTCAGCCCTATTTTTGCCCTGAAGTATCTGCCACAAAGACACTAAACACTGAGTAACAGGCAGAAAACTGTTAAAATTGTGCTTAATTTTTTAAAGACTTTTCAGGTTGTTCATATTTGTTAAGATTATTCACATTTTATTATTTCAGGATAGTTTGTAAATGTAAGTATTCATAATTTAACCCTTTCATGCATACTGGTCACTACAGTGGACAGCTATTCTACAGCTGTTCTCTTGTATATTCATAGGTTTTGTTGTTCTTTTTGTTGTTTTTTTTTACACATATCCTTATTAAAGTTTTAAGACACTACATATCTTTTCTGACATGAATTGGTAACATTGTGTAGATCTCACCTGAGCATAAACCCCCAGAATCACAAGCCCTCCCCATAGTTTTCACACAGTTTATCAGTAAATACATGTTTCTGTGCATCAAAAATTAAACATGTGGTGTCCAGCTGAGTGGATATTTTTGTAACTTCATGAAAAATAGGTTCATAAGAATTTTTATTTTTTTTCATTATTATTTTTTTAGTGTATTTTTTAAATTTTTAAATTACCCTTTATTTATTTATTTATTTCATTCATTCATTTTCTGAACCCGCTTTATCCTCACTAGGGTCACGGGGGTCGTTTGGAGCCTATCCCAGCTACATATTTATTTATTTATTTATTTATCAGAAGAAAATTTTCAATCGCATAGTTTTTTTTCATGCCTAAAGAGGAATAAAAACACTCAGGAAAAAAATTTTGATTAAGGTTCTCATAATTTGTGCATGAAAGGGTTAATGTTATTTTTTGCACTAAGACAACGACAAAAATTTTAAGTTGTCATTATTTATAGGTATAATGTAATATTTTTTTCACATCAAACCAAAAAGAAAATATGGAGTCATTATTTTTTGTAGGTTTTTATGCTGTTATTATTCTACTGTAGCTCAAATTGGTCTGTATGTGGAACCTGAACTAAAATGAGTTCCACAGCCTTGACTGTAGAATTTTTGCACTTTGCAAATTCATCCCACGGGCCACACTGGAACCTTTGGTGGGCCGCATTTGGCCCCCGGCCCGCATGTTTGGGACCCCTGATTTAGAGGTTTCTGCATGGTGTGGATTATATCATTATGAACTCTTCCTCCTTAAAGGTACGGTAGGAGATTCTGGAAAAACAGTTCAAGCGAGCTACATTTTGAAAATACATAATTCAAAAGTCCAAACCCCTTTCTTCAGACCTCCCCCCGAAGCCACGCCCCTAGAGTACCCAGTCCAGGGTATACGGTGGTATATAGAGTATACCTACTTATTTTTCAGTCAGTATTGTATATACCCTCTTCTAAATCCCCCTGATGTGCACACTCAAAAAAATGATTCTTGGCTCTAATAAAAATGAAGTAATATTTTAAAGCAAAATGTAACTGAAATATATGAAATTTAAAGTTTATTTATCCAAAAAAGTCAAACATAATGTGAATATGCTTAGTATAAAGTGAATCTAAACAAATAAAGTAAACTTTATTTTACTAGACCACATAAAAAGGCTGAGTGTCACAGTCAAACACAGTTTATGTAAAAGTTTGCATTAACTAAATCAAATCTGACTGAAGGTATTTAATTTATTCATACTGACTCAATATGATAGAAAAAACATTGTATTAAATGCAACTCTTTACATTAAACTTACGTAATGAAATTACATGAAAAATTTACATGTAATTAAAATACATAAAGTCAACATTTTTGGCTTAATTATTTTTTTGAGTTCACCGTTCAGTAGTATCTGAGCCAAATTGCCCATTTCTTCAACTCAGGTGGTGAAGCCATGACCCCGCCCTACTCTGCCTCTAATTGGCTAGTATTTGGTACCTTCACTGATTAGATTGGTTAACTTTAGCCATGAGGACTGATGAACCAATCAGAGGCAGAGTTGGGTGGGTCATGTTGAGGAAAATAATGCTAACTAGTGCTGGCCACCTCTGAAACCTGACTGGATACCTCAGGTGCCAGTGCCACCCCAGTTGATTGACAGGTCACTGCACGCCTCATTGAAAGATGTGTGATTATTGGAAATGCGAACAAGAAAGACAGAATAAACATATTTCAAGTGACTGACACATATCGAGAGAACCTACTTTCATGGAATACGTAATTCTGAGGTAAGTTTTAAGGTGGTTTCAGAATGAGTCACTGTTTTAAACTATTGGTCATATGACTGCACAGTTAGAGAGGAGATTTTGTTGCCAATAGTTAAACTGTGTGAGTCATATGACCAATAGTTTAAAACAGTGACTCATTCTGAAACCACCTTAAAACTTACCTCAGAATTACGTTATGAAAGGCTAACGTTAGCCTATGTTTGCCTCATGTTGAATACATTTACATTCATGTAGCTGCTTGTGTGACCAGTAAAACTTACAAACTACTCCTGAACAAGTCCTGATAATTTTATAAGTGAGCAAATGCTACTGATGGATTTTTGGGTACAGTGGTCCCTCATTTATCGCGGGGGTTACGTTCTAAAAATAACCCGCAATAGGCGAAATCTGCGAAGTAGTCAGCTTTATTTTTTACAATTTTTATATAATTTTTAAGGCTGTAAAACCCCTCACCACACACTTTGTACACTTTTCTCAGACAGGCATTAACATTTTCTCACATTTCTCTCTTGTTTAAACACTCTCAAAGTTCAAATTTTTAAAAAAATAAGCACAGTATTATAGAATACAGCCGCGTAACTTCTACCTTCTTTCAGCATGTCCAGAAGTCCAACTTTTTGTGTGTTAGTTAGCTTCTTCCTCTGCCTTTTGGGTGCGACCGCAGGTGCCTTAGTCGGTGCAAAACATTTGCAACTTGCAAACATACAGCACTTCAGAGTCACACTGCTAGCGGTCGAACATTTATGTAAATTTGGCAACGCATTCTGTACTGTACAGGAGAGATGGCACGGAGGAGATTGATTGAAAATATTCTACAGTCCCTTAGCAAATCAGGACGCAGAACACAATGCACGTTCATACACTGTAAAAAAAAACCAAAACAAAAAAAGCATGCAAAATTACACTAAAAAAAATCCGCGAAACAGTGAGGCTGCGAAAGGTGAACCGCGTTATAGTGAGGGACAACTGTAAACTAAATAGAGTAGTCTTATATGTCACTGTTTCTTCTTTTTTCTGGACTACTTAAAAAAACAAAAACAGTACAAGGTGGGGAAGCAAAATTTACAATGAACATTTAGTTGTTTTTTCTCAGCAGGCACTACGTCAGTTGTTTTGAAACCAAACATATATTGATGTCATAATCATACCTAACACTATTATCCATACCTTTTCACAAACTTTTGCCCATATGAGTAATCAGGAAAGCAAACGTCAAAGAGTGTGTGATTTGCTGAATGCACTCGTCACACCAAAGGAGATTTCAACAATAGTTGGAGTGTCCATAAAGACTGTTTATAATGGAAAGAAGAGAATGACTATGAGCAAAACTATTACGAGAAAGTCTGGAAGATACTACTAAAGAAGAATGGGAGAAGTTGTCACCCGAATATTTGAGGAACACTTGTGTAAGTTTCAGGAAGCGTGTGAAGGCAGTTATTGAGAAAGAAGGAGGACACATAGAATAAAAACATTTTCTATTATGTAAATTTTCTCGTGGCAAATAAATTCTCATGACTTTCAATAAACTAATTGGTCATACACTATCTTTCAATCCCTGCCTCAAAATATTGTAAATTTTGCTTCCCCACCCTGTATACCCACTTCTCCAGGGACCACTACACCACTGAGAGTACCCGATTGTACTCATAGAGGGGGGAGGGACAAATGGCAGTTGACTTTGATAGACACATCACCGTTCAATCATTTCAATGGGCCGGTTAAAATGATTGGATGGTGTTTTTTTCAGTCCTGTCCATTCCACAGGTGACTAATTTTTTTATTTTCGTGTTAGAGCATTTAATTACTTAGTTGCAATCAGGGTGTGAAGGGGATTTTAAACAATATAGTAAAAAAAAATACTCCAGGAAAACATCTCCTACCCTACCTTTAAAGCCATCACTTAAACTGAACATAAACCTGAGACTATTGGGACTATTATCCTACATTCCATTCATCCCAGTGGGTCTGTTGTGTTTTCCACGGGGTCCCACAGTGACCGCGTTGACATCAGGAAACCGTCAACACCTCCACTGCTCAGATGAAACAACACTGAATATTTACTTTCTAATTCAAGGTGAACAGAGGCGGAGACGCGCTTTGATGCAAATTTTCTCCATCCTGCTGCTGCTGCTGCTGTTGCTGATGTGCCCGCGTACGTGAACGCGCTCCATCGCTGTCATCAGTACAACATCAGCATCTTCCGGGGGGCGCGCAGGGAAACGGGAGGAGGAGGAAGGAGAGAGAGAGAGAGAGAGAGAGAGAGAGAGAGAGAGAGAGAGAGAGAGAGAGAGAGAGAGAGAGAGAGAGAGAGACATACTGGATAAAGGCTACGACAAAAACCTTGATGATAATGGAGTCGAGGCGGTGGAGGATGTCGGATTTACGAGGAAGGACTGTTGAAATTTGACAGAGGGGGTCGCGTTCAAATCTGATGTCGATTTTTTCTTTTTCCTTTTTTTGAGAAAAAAAAAAAAAAAAAAAAAAAAATTGGGTTTGATTTCCACACGCTGCGTGGACATCCACATTAAAGCTTAGCGGAGGGAAAAAGGGGAGCACCCCACGGATGCCTCGGAAGGTAAAGACGGGGTCCACCGCTGGCGCTACAGGCATCATCATCTAATCTGACGGATGGTAATAAAGGACACCATGAAGATAGCTGTGGACTGATGGATGAGGATGAAAAGCAGCTTTAACACCCCTCCCGACGACTGTGAAATAAAGAAAATCCTATTCTGCTGGATTTTTTTTTAATCATTAATGGTGTAGCCCCAAGGAAACGAGCCTTAGACAGCAATGTTGAATCACTGGTCTTGGTAAATTATTCATTAGTGCTATAGGTAGGCTAGGATTTTTGTTATGCTTCGATGTAGCATCTCATCCCATTCAATCTGACAATGTTGAGTCTTGTGGGATCACACACATCATTTTTGCAGGTTACATTTTATCGTGTGGTTATGTAGGCCCATGTAATAGCCTTTAACATCCACAAAAAGGAATAGCCAAAGCGAGAGAAAATGCTGTAAGAGAGCTTTGATTCAGAGAAGGAAAAAAAAAAAAAATAGAAGATCTGAAGGTTGTTAATTTGTCTGGGTTTTAATGTTTTATTTCATGTTCTTTTATATTTTTCTTGTGAAAGTCTAAACAAGAGAAGGACGGGATTGGATAAAAAAAAAATATATATATATTTTAAAAAATAAGAAAAAACAAAAAAACAACCAAACATGTTGCCTTCCCAAGAAGCCTCCAAGATCTACCATGACAATTACATGCGCAACTCCCGGGCCATCGGGGTGCTGTGGGCCATCTTCACCATCTGCTTCGCCATCGTCAACGTGGTGGTGTTCATCCAGCCCTACTGGATCGGCGACAGCGTCAACACGCCGCAGCCCGGTTACTTCGGCCTGTTCCACTACTGCGTGGGCAGCGGGCCGTCGCCCAGCCGGGAGCTGACCTGCGTGGGCAGTTTCTCCGACTTCAGCTCCATCCCGTCCGGAGCCTTCAAGGCCGCCGCCGTGTTCGTGCTGCTGTCCATGGTGCTGATCCTCAGCTGCATCGCGTGTATGGCGCTCTTCTTCTTCTGCAACACCTCCACCGTTTACAAGACCTGCGCCTGGATGCAGCTGCTGTGCGGTAAGGCTCTACTTCTTCTTCTTCTTCTTCTTCTTCTTCTTCTTCTTCTTCTTCTTCTTAGAGTTTTTAGAACCACATGCTGATTGATCACCTTAGGTCTGTACTCATCTACACTGTGGAAAAGGGTTGTGGGGGTTGGTAAATACAAACTATGGAAATCAGTTACATTTTTCTTCTTCTTCTTCTTCTTCTTCTTCTTCTTCTTCTTCTTCTTCTTCTTCTTCTTCTTTTATTGTTTTTAGAACCAAATGCTGATTGATTACCTTAGGTCTGCACTCATCTACACTATGAAAAGGGTTCTGGGGGTTGGTAAATACAAACTATGGAAATCAGTTACATTTTTCTTCTTCTTCTTCTTCTTCTTCTTCTTCTTCTTCTTCTTCTTCTTCTTCGTGTTTTTACAACCACATGCTGATTGATCACCTTAGGTCTGTACTCATCTACACTGTGGAAAAGGGTTCTGGGGGTTGGTAAATACAAACTATGGAAATCAGTTACATTTTTCTTCTTCTTCTTCTTCTTCTTCTTCTTCTTCTTCTTCTTCTTCTTCTTCTTCTTCTTTTTATTGTTTTTAGAACCAAATGCTGATTGATCACCTTAGGTCTGTACCTATCTACACCGCGAAAAAGGGTTCTGGGGGTTGGTAAATACAAACTATGGAAATCAGTTACATTCTTCTTCTTCTTCTTCTTCTTCTTCTTCTTCTTCTTCTTCTTCTTCTTCTTTTATTGTTTTTAGAACCAAATGCTGATTGATTACCTTAGGTCTGCACTCATCTACACTATGAAAAAGGGTTCTGGGGGTTGGTAAATACAAACTATGGAAATCAGTTACATTTTTCTTCTTCTTCTTCTTCTTCTTCTTCTTCTTCTTCTTCGTGTTTTTACAACCAAATGCTGATTGATCACCTTAGGTCTGTACTCATCTACACCATGGAAATGGGTTCTGGGAGTTGGTAAATACAAACTATGGAAATCAGATACATTTTTCTTCTTCTTCTTTTTCTTCTTCTTCTTCTTCTTCTTCTTCTTCTTCTTCTTCGAGTTTTTACAACCAAATGCTGATTGATCACCCTAGTTCTGTACTCATCTACACCGTGGAAAAGGGTTCTGGGGGTTGGTAAATACAAACTATGGAAATCAGTTACATTTTTCTTCTTCTTCTTCTTCTTCTTCTTCTTCTTCTTCTTCTTCTTCTTCTTCTTCTTCTTCTTTTTATTGTTTTTAGAACCAAATGCTGATTGATCACCTTAGGTCTGTACCTATCTACACCGCGAAAAAGGGTTCTGGGGGTTGGTAAATACAAACTATGGAAATCAGATACATTTTTCTTCTTCTTCTTCTTCTTCTTCTTCTTCTTCTTCTTCTTCTTCTTCTTCTTCTTCTTCATGTTTTTACAACCAAATGCTGATTGATCACCTTAGGTCTGTACTCATCTACACTGTGAAAAAGGGTTTTGGGGGTTGGTAAATACAAACTATGGAAATCAGTTACATTTTAATCAACAGTAATAGTTAGTCAGTGAAATCTGTTCTGACTGGTTAAAGCAGGGGTGTCAAACTCATTTTAGCTCAGGGGCCACATTAAGCCCAAATTGATCTCCAGTGGGCCGAACCAGTCAAATAATAGCATAATAACTTGTAAATAATGACGACTCCAAATTTTCCTCTTTGTTTTAGTGCAACCAAAATTAAATTATGAAAATCTGTACATTTACAAACTATCCAAACAAAAATGATGTGAATAACCTGAAAAAAAAACAACAAAACTGAGATTTCTTGAGAAAAATAAGTGCAATTTTAACAATATTACACCTCAACTTCCCATTTACACATGCATATTATGGATTGGATCGACAAAAGGCACAAAATATTTCATAACAGGAAGTATAATGTTAAAATTTTACCTACAAAATTTCAGGTTTTTCACATTTTATTGTTAAAGGATTGTTTGTAAATGTTAATATTTTCATAATTTAATGGAGCTGTCATTATTTATAGGTGTAATGTAATATGATGCTTTTAACATTAAACTAAGAAAATTTGGAGTCATTATTTTTAGGTTTTTATGCTATTATTATTTTAGTTTAGATCACATTGTCCTGTATGCGGAACCTGAACTAAAATGAGTTCAACATCCTTGATTGTTAACATCTGAAGTATAATTTTTGCAAATTCATCTCACGGGCCAGAATGGAACCTTTTGGCTGGCCAAATTTGGGCCCCGGGCCGCATGTTTGACACCTGTAGGTTAAAGTCTACCTATTTGTTAACAGTAACAATTACTACTTAAAATAATATAATAAAATCTACCCCATAATGTTGTGACGTGAGGAGCAGCTGGGGGGAGTTTCCCAGCATGCATTGGGACAAACTAGTTAGGACAGTTTTTATATGTTTTACAGTGTTCTGAGTTGATAAGTAGTGTTGTTCTTTTATATATAGCACAGTTATGGTGTGTCTGACTGTTTTTATTAGTTTTTGTTGTTGAATGAATGTTTCTGATGAGTTGCATATTCTTGCACCATGAGCTGAGTTGCTTCTTTGTTTCATTATTCTCTGTAATGGTGTTCAGCAGTAGGATGAGATGGATGTATAGAAGAGAAACTGCAACTGAAGTATTGATCTCATCATGCTAGAATCGATCCAATACCAATACTAGTGATGGGACTTTTGGCTCTTTGAAGGGAGCCGTTCAATCAGGAGCCGTTCACTGAAAAGAGCTGTTCAACAGACTGGCTCTTTTATGTTTTTGGCATTATTTTGAAACACCAGTGTTTTAATGACTAAATCGGCTACATGTGATGATTGACATTACATTTTAAAGGTGTTTAATTGGCGTGGCAGTAAATATTATCTTACTGTAAAAAAGAACAGTTAGTTCAAATGTGTGGGTAAATACATGACATGAGAGGTGACATTAGGCAAATGCTGGAATTTGACAAAAAACATCACGGTACATTATGTGGACTAGTCTGTAGCCTAAAAATGAAGAAGAAAATAAAACATTTTCTCATGAAATAACATTTCATTCTCCTCAAAACAAGAACAATAAATGTGTGTAAACATACAGAAAAAACTGCACAAAACGAAACAGTGATTAATCACTGCAATTACTTTACAATTACTCCAAATACTCCTCCTTTTTCTTTGGCTCATTACTCACAGGTGGTCACTCACTCACTCTCAAACTTTTCTCCAGTTTCGACCAGTCTTCCAGCTCCGCCTCCAGTTTGCTCACCTCATGCTTTAAACTGTTGTTTTTTTGCTAACTTCTTGCCATGAGACATGCGCAGTGCACAAGCACTCTTTTTTTTCTGCTTGAGCATTCTCCTCCTGCTCAGTGCCTCCACAGTGACACTAAACTGACAGGCAATCGGACACTCCCTCCTTAAAAAAAAAAAAATGAACGGCTCTTTACAAAGACTCATTTCCCGTCATTCATTTCAAAGAGCCGTTCAAAAGATTTGATTCGTTCGTAAATGTCACATCACTATTATTTTGAAACACCAATGTTTTAATGACTAAACAGGCTACATGTGATGATTAACATTACATTTTAAAGGTGTTTAATTGGCGCGGCAGTAAATATTATCTTACCGTAAAAAAGAATAGTTAGTTCAAATGTGTGGGTAAATACATGACATGAGAGGTGACATTAGGCAAATGCTGGAATTTGACCAAAAACATCCCGGTACATTATGTGGACTAGTCTGTAGCCTAAAAATGAAGAACAAAATAAGACATTTTCTTGTGAAATAACATTTTATTCTCCTCAAAACAAGAACAATGTGTGTAAACATACAGAAAAAACTGCACAAAACACAACAGTGATTAATCACTGCAATGACAGTACTTAAATACCTAAAACACTGTAGTTCAAATAAAATACTTCAAGTAACATTGCAAAATACCTGATATCTCTAATGTAAATATCAAAATGACACCACATCAGGAGGTCTCTCACTTCTACTCTGTATATAAAGCCAATGCCTCCCCAGTGACGCTAAATTGACAGGCAATCGGACACACTCTCCTTAAAAAAAAATGAACGGTTCTTTACAAAGACTCGGTTCCCACCGTTCGTTTCAAAGAGCCGTTCAAAAGATTCGATTCGTTCATGAACATCACATCACTACTTAATATCAATAGTATCAATATTTAGACTGATACTCCCTGCTCTAAATTAAGTAGATGAACATGTTCCTATTAACAACTCAGAGTTAATATTACTCATGTTTTATGAGTAATTTGTTGTGTATTCTATTGGTGGATTTTACCTAATTTCTTTTAGTGTGTTATAGCTTTTAAATTTAGTCACATTTTACTCAAAATATGGGGTAAGATCTACTCAACCAAAATGAGTGCAAATTGTTACCTCACTTTTGTTGAGTAGATTCTAAAGGTTTGTTTTTACAGTGTATGTTTATTTTCAACATACAACATATTTAACCCTTTCATGTATCGTGGTCACTACAGTGGACAGCTGTTCTCTGGCATATTCATGGGTTTTGTTGTTTTAGTTCCATATCAGCCAATATAGTGGACGCTTATGCATCATCCCAAACACTGCAGTTCATACCACTACTGTAACTCTGCTGTTCTTGATAAACCTGATCTGAACTAACATGTTTTAGTGTAAATCAATTGCTAGTTGTTATTAGACTGTAATTAACAAAAATATACAAAAATATACAAAAAATATACAAAAAGTTATTATTATTGTTGTTATTATTATTATTATTATTATTATTATTATTATTATTATTATTATTATTATTATTGTTGTTGTTTTTTTTTGCATATTATCTCCATGAAGTGAGTAAGAACTAGTATTAGAGTATGATCAAATGTGAGAAAACAGCATTAGCAGCATTAACCCTTTCATGCATAGTGGTCACTACAGTGGACAATTATTCTACAGCTGTTCTCTTGTATATTCATGGATTTTGTTTTAGTTTCATATCTGCCAACACGTCATCAACACATCATCCCATACACTACAATTGATAACTTTACTGTAACTTTGCTGTTCTTGATAAACCTGATCTAACATGTTTGAGTGTAAATCAATTGCTTGTTACCGTTATTAGACTGTAATTAACAACAAAAAGATGTTTTTTTTGCATAATATCTCCATGAAGCGAGTAATGACTGGTATTAAAGTTTGTTAAAATGTGAGAAAACATCAGATTAACAGCAATAAAATGTTTTTATTTCATAATTTTCACACAGTATATCAGTAAATACTTGTTTCTTGGCTTCTCTGATGTCCAGCTTCATGGACATTTTTGCAACTCCATGAAAAATTTTCAATCGCATTGTTTTTTTTAACCCTTTCATGCATTAATTATGACAACATTAGTCTAGATTTTTTTGTCTTGGGTGTTTTTATTCCTCCTTAGGCATGAAAAAAAGAATGTGATCTGAGTTTTTTTTTTCATGGGGTTAC
This sequence comes from Sphaeramia orbicularis, assembly GCF_902148855.1. Taxonomy (NCBI): domain Eukaryota; kingdom Metazoa; phylum Chordata; class Actinopteri; order Kurtiformes; family Apogonidae; genus Sphaeramia; species Sphaeramia orbicularis. The sequence goes on along the minus strand of NC_043963.1, from coordinate 41,497,886 downwards.
AAAAATGTCCATGCATTTAATTTTTGAAGTATAGAAATGTGTTTAAAACCCAATATCAGAAAGTGATATGAAAACAATGACAGAAAAACATTTTTAATGCTGCTAATCTGATGTTTTCTCACATTTTAACATATTCTAATGCTAGTTATTACTCACTTCATTGAAATCATATGCAAAAAAAACTCTTTTTGTCTTACAAATAACAATTGATTTACACTAAAACATGTCACTGCTGATCAGGTTTATCAAGAACAGCAAAGTTACTGTAATGGTATGAATGTCAGTGTATGAGGTGATGCATAAGCGTCCACTGTATTGGCTGACATGGAACTAAAACAACAAAACCCATGAATATACAAGGAAACAGCTTTGAATAACTGTCCACTGTAGTGACCAGTATGCATGAAAGGGTTAATGCCTAAAGAGGAAAAAAATGTTGATTAAGGTTCTCATAATTCATGCATGAAAGGGTTAAAAAAGTTTTTATTTCATAGTTTTCAAACAGTATATCACTTTCTAATGATGGGTTTTAAATAAATGTTTCTTTGCTTCAAAAATTAACCCTTTCATGCACAGTGGTCACTACAGTGGACAGTTATTCTCCAGCTGTTCTCTTGTATATTCATGGAGTTTGTTGTTTTAGTTTCACATCAGCCAACAGATTGGATGCTCATGCATCATCCCATACACTGCAATTGATAACATTACTGAACTTTTTTTAATTTATTTTTTTTGTTAATTACAGTCTAATACCAATAACATGGAACTGATTTACACTAAAACATGTTAGATCAGGTTTGTCAAGAACAGCAAATTGCATCTTATCTCTATGAAGTGAATAATGACTAGTATTAGAGTATGTAAAAATAGCAGCATTAAAATGTTTTTCTTTCATAGTTTTCACAGTAAATACATGTTTTTTTGCTTCAAAAATTAAATGCATGGTGTCCGGCTGAGTGGATATTTTTGCAACTCCATGAAAAATAGCTTCATTAAAAAAATAATGGCATTGTTTTTTCAATTTCTAAAGAGGAATAAAATCACTCAAGAAAAAAATCTTGATTAAGGTTCTCGTAATTCATACATGAAAGGGTTAAACACATGGTGCCCAGCTGAGTGGACATTTTTGTAACTCCATGAAAAATAGGTTCATAAAAAAAAAAAAAAAAAGTATTTCATTGGTTTTTTTTTTCACGCCTAAAGAGGAATAAAATCACTCAAGAAAAAATATTGACTAAGGTTCTCATAATTCATGCATGAAAGGGTTAAAAAAGTTTTTATTTCATAGTTTTCAAACAGTATATCACTTTCTAATGATGGGTTTTAAATAAATGTTTCTTTGCTTCAAAAATTAACCCTTTCATGCACAGTGGTCACTACAGTGGACAGTTATTCTCCAGCTGTTCTCTTGTATATTCATGGATTTTGTTGTTTTAGTTTCACATCAGCCAACAGATTGGATGCTCATGCATCATCCCATACACTGCAATTGATAACATTACTGAACTTTGCTGTTCTTGACAAACCTGATCTAACATGTTTTAGTGTAAATCAGTTCCATGTTATTGGTATTAGACTGTAATTAACAAAAAGAAAAAAAATTTTTTTTGCATATTATCTCCATGAAGTGAATAATGACTAGTATTAGAGTATGTAAAAATAGCAGCATTAAAATGTTTTTCTTTCATAGTTTTCACAGTAAATACATGTTTTTTGCTTCAAAAATTAAACACACGGTGTCCGGCTGAGTGGATATTTTTGCAACTCCATGAAAAATAGCTTCATAAAAAAAATAATGGCAATGTTTTTTCCATTTCTAAAGAGGAATAAAATCACTCAAGAAAAAAATCTTGATTAAATTTCTCATAATTCATACATGTTTATGTTTATGTTTATGCATTTGGCAGACGCTTTTTTCCAAAGCGACTTACAGGGGAAAACCAATCAAATCACTCAATCAATCAAATTTTATTTATATAGCACCAGATCACAACAAAAAAGTTATCTCATGACACTTTACATATACAGTTGGTCAAAACCAGACTCTAAGCCAATTTACAGAAACCCAACAGAATCCTCCAGGAGCAAACACTTGTGACTGGTGACAGTGGCGAGGAAAAACTTCCCTTTAACAGCAGAAAACTCGAGCAGAGTTAAACACATGGGCCCCAGCTGAGTGGACATTTTTGTAACTCCATGAAAAATAAGTTCATAAAAAAAATTCAGTTTCATTGTTTTTTTTTCACATCTAAAGAGAAATAAAATCACTCAAGAAAAAAATATTGACAAAGGTTCTCATAATTCATGCATGAAAGGGTTAAAGCTTTCCACAGCCACGTGTGTTGTATTGTAGTGACCTGAACACTTACAAGAACAGAAGCGAAACCAGGTGAAAGGCATCCATAGTCTCCTCCAGTCTAAATGCTTTAGGTCCAGTCAGACTTGTTGCTCTTCATTAGAACTGCTGTGCTCATTTCCAGTCTGTGCTCCCCGACACAGTCCGGATACATCCTAGAGATTATTCACGCACTGAATTGCACTGAAAGCAATATAAGAGACGCGGACCTCCCCTGGTCCCATTGATATTCTGGAGAATCCACCGCTGCATCTCCAAAGAAAAGCAGCGGGATCATAGCTTTATGCTGATGAAATGCTAATTCCACTCATTCATCTATTTCAGCTCGTCCTATAGCTGTACTGTGTGATGCCACGTGAAGTACGATGCACTGGAGTTAAGAATCCCCACCCCCCACCCCCCCTCTACCATCACCACCACCCCCCGCAGCCAAAGGCTTAGCTCCACATCACATCCACCGTAGGGCCCTATTGCTATTTTGAGGCTGATTCCAGGTCGATTGGATTAGTGTTTTCAGGCAGGTGAGCTGTTCGGATGTAGATTACCATTTGGAGACACGGTGTGGGATCAGCCGTGGCTTTTCTTTTTCATCACCCTCTAGTATGGAGGACAAAGTGAGTCGTGCTATCTTCAAGGCCAACTCGATTGTTTTGGTTGCATTGCCTGGTAAATGGGGGTGAAGGGGTGGGGGTGGGGGTGGGGGTGGGGGATAGGGGTCTGTAAGTAACACCTACATCTATCTATACACTGTAAAAAAATCCTGTTGTTTTTATGCAAAAAAACTGGCAGTTGCGGTTTCCAGAACAATACTGTAAAAAACACATCCAACTGTGAACATATTTACAGAGTAACATGTAGATTTAACACTTTAAACATGTAGGTTTAATATTTTAAACATGTAGGTTTAACACTTTAAACATGTAGATTTCATATTTTAAACATGTAGATTTAACATTTTAAACATATAGATTTAACATTTTAAACATGCAGATTTAACATTTTAAACATGCAGATTTAACATTTTAAACATGTAGATTTAACATTTTAAACATATAGATTTAACATTTTAAACATGTAGATTTAACACTGGATTTAAATGTACTGCACTTATTTAGCACATTTTCTCCACCTTCATGGTGTCCAAAGCACTTTCCAAATCCACCAGGTCCAACTGGGACCAGTTTAGGGTTCAGTGTCTTCCATGGACACTTTGACATATGGACAGTCAGAGCCAGGATTCGAACCACCAACCCTTTGGTTATTGGATGAGCCACTCTACCAACTCTACCAACCCATTAATTTACAAGTTTAAAATGTTACATTGTTAAATGTTTACTTTTCCATAACTTTTATATTTACATATATATATATATATATATATATATATATATATATATATATATATATATATATATATATATATATATATGGCAGTTCCAAAATCAATTTTTCCTGTTTATTTAACCTTTCTTAAGTAATTTATTAATATTATCATTTGTATTTTGCAGTTTTTCAGTGAAAATCATGTATTTTCCTTTACTGAATTTACTGATCATATAGATGTTCATGAAAACTCAGACTAGAGTTGAGGGTTATTACATCCAAAATAGACAAAACTGAAGAAAAAGTGACTTTTTCAGTCAAATCTATCATTAACTGAATATAAACCAAGTATTGTTTCTTTAGAAATGGCAGGTTGTTCATATCCGTTCAGGTTATTCCCATTTTATTATAAACTAGAAGCACTCGGAGAGCACAGACCTCCGCCAAGGCTGATCAGTGCCCCCCCCACCCCCCCCACCCCCGATCACCACCAAAATTTAATCATTTCTTCCTTATCCCATTTCCAACAAACCCTGAAAATTTCATCCAAATCTGTCCATAACTTTTTGAGTTATGTTGCACAGTAACAGACAGACATACAAACAAACAAACAAACAAACAAACAAACAGACAAACCCTGGCAAAAACATAACCTCCTTGGCGGAGGTAATAAAAAGGTAAATATTTTCATAATGTAATTTTCCTTTTTTTCACATTAACTCATAAAGACCCAGTGCTACTTTGGTGGTAGTTCCAAATCATTTTTTCTCTTTATTTAACCTTTCTTAAGTGATTTATTCATATTATCTTTTATATTTTGCAATTTTTCAGTGAAAATCATGTATTTTCCTCTATTGAATTTACTCATCATATAGATGTTAATGAAAGCTCAGACTAAAGTTGAGGGTCATTACATCCTAAATAGAAAAAAACTGAAGAAAAAGTGAATTTTTCAGTAAAATATATCATTGACTAAATATAAACCAAGCGTGTTCATCCACTGTCATTGATCCAACTCCATGGGTTTTACTGGTGAATCACTGTTGTAGAAGATGACAGTGTTTCCATGGTAACTACGGAGCCTCTGAACATCCAAATGGGTCATATCTGATGACCATGAAAAGATGACAAATGGCATTTTACACTGATTATTTACATGTATTCATGGGATTAGTGGATCGACAAGTATTGAACAGTTTAGATCAGTAGATGCTTTTGGTCACTGGTGGGTGGTTAAGTCTTTGTGGGCTAAACCAGGGGCGTCAAACTCATTTTCTTTCAGGGGCCACATTCAGCCCACTTTAATCTCAAGCGGGCCAAACCATTAAAATAATAGCATAATAACCTATAAATAATGACAGCTCCAAGTTATTCTCTTTGTTTTACTGCAAAAAACATTAAATTAGGAAAATATTTACATTTACAGACAATCCAAACAATGAAGATGTGAATAACCAGCAAAAAAAAAAAAAAAAAAAAAACCCTTGATATTTCTTAAGAAAAATAAGGGCAATATTTTTTAATATATCACTTGTACATGTGCATTACACACAATGTTACGCAAACATTTGGTAACTGTTATATTATTGTTGAAATTTAGAAGTTTGGAATTCATATTTGTTCAGGATATTTACATTTTTTTGTGAAATGATAGTTTGTTTTTGAGTAAATACATGAAAATGTTTACATTCACAAAGACGAGTTGTAAGTATTTGTAAGTTATTGTCATACATTTGACTGATTTGTACGTGGAATCTGAACAAAAATTTTTGCGAATATCTTAAGTGTGATTTTTGCATTTCATAAATTCATCCCACGGGCCGGATTAGACCCTTTGGCGGGCCGCATTTGGCCCCCGGCCCGCATGTTTGACGCCCCTGGGCTAAACAGTTATATCCCTACACTCTCAAAAATAGAGGTACCAGCTTGTACTTAAAAGGGTACAAATGCTTGTCGCTGGGGGTGTACTTTTTTGAGAGACATTTCTGTACCCTTTCGAAATGGTTCATTTTTGTACCTTAAGTTCTTTACATAGAAAGAAGACTCTCGTATAGTTAATAATGCCATGATGTTTAAAGTTTAAACTGGTGGCCTAATTGAGAAAAAAAAAAAAAAAAACGGCATAGGCAAGCTATGACATCAAGACATGGAGGTGTGAATGAAAACTTGATAAAACAGAGATTATGGCAATAATCAGAGGTTAGGGTTAGAGGTTAGGGCTATTATCATTGAGCTAATTGGGCTATTAAATTAAAACACAAATTATTATTAAATATAATATAGAGTAATTACAGTATGATATATAATAAATAATGCGCTAAGCCTAATATTTGAACTATAATTAGGCCTACTGTTCAGTTCTCCTAGCCTATAGCTTATTCTCATGGGCTACACCACAGGTGTCAAACATGCGGCCCGGGGGCCAAATCTGGCCCGCCAAAGGATCCAATCTGGCCCGTGGGATGAATTTACAAAGTGCAAAATGCAAAAATTACCCTGAAGATATTAACAGTCAAGGGCATCAAACTCAAAAATAACAGCATAAAAACCTAGAAGTAATGAGTCCCAAACGTTCTTCTTGGTTTAATGTGAGAAAAATCATGATATTTTGCCTCTAAATAATGGCAACACCAATTTTTTCTCTTTGATTTATTGCCAAGAACATTAAATTCTGGTATTTTTTAATAATAAAATGTCAATAACCTGAACGAATATGAACAACCTGAAATGTCTAAAGAAAAATAAGTGTAATTTTAACAATATTCTGCCTGTTTAGTGTCTTCGGAGATCTGATCCATAATGCACATGTATAAATCATAAGTTGAGGCATAATATTGATCAAATTGTACTTACTTTTCTTCAGAAATTTCAGGGTTTTTTCAGTTATTCACATCATTTTTATTTTGGATAGAAATAGTTTCATCATTTAATGTTATTTTTTGCACTAAAAAATTTGGAGTTGTCATTATTTATAGGCCTTAATGCTTATTTTATTGGTCCGGCCCGCTGGAGATCAAATTTGGCTGAATGTGGCCCCTGAACTAAAATGAGTTTGACACCCCTGGTCTACACACATTTTTTTAATGCTGCAGGGTACCTTATAGTACAAATTTGTACTTTGGAGCCTTTTTCATAGTCTAAAGGTGCAATTCTGGCCTCCTAAAGACCAATATTGTACTTTTGAGAGAACAGTCTTAAAAAATGTCCTTATAGGTACATGAATGTTCTGATCTCGTACCTCTATTTTTGAGAGTGTAGAAGTTTTGCTAATGCCTTTTAAACTTCTTTGTGCATCGTGTGTGTTTTACTGCCTATTTTGACAGTGCATAACCAAGGCCATACTAGGAAGAGCAACATGTAGAGTATATTGTAGAAGGTGCAAAAAAAGGTTAAAAAAAAAAAAAAATCCTGCATTGTCTCATGCGCATTTGAACGAGCCTCATGTATATACGCGACTTCTTTCTAAGCTGATCAATGTGATAAATAGGCCAGGCAGAATAGCGTGGGAGTCGGTTTTCTGTACTGAAACAGTCAGCATCTGAATGAGAGGGAGGGAGGAAAGGAAGAGGCAGCCAGAGAGAGATCAGCACTTTTTTTCCTTCTGTATTGTTCTTTTTTCTCATCCTCATCTGCCCACTCTGTCCTCTGTTCTGCCGAGTCTGTTGAAAGCCTCTCTGGCTCTTTTTTTTTTTTTTTTTTTTTTCTTTTTAACAATCAGCACGAATCACATAAGCAAAGGTAAAGATTTGAAATTTGGACATTTTCATGACATAACAGGAATTCAACGTAATCGTTCTATAAAATAAAGATAATAATTAATAAGGAAATTAAAAAAAACAAAACACAAACACATTAATAGCACAAAATATTGACTAAAAAAAAAAAAAGCGTGAATTCCCCTAAAATGAGTCAGTGGCAGCTCGGTTGGGTAGCTCTGCCTCCTCTGCTGATGAATACAACGATGTGAGCATAAATGATGATAACAAGGGAGATTCATCACTGAGAATGTGATGACTCTGCTGAAATGCAACCTTCAGTATCAGTATGTGCACATTCCTACCATCCATCACCACCTGAAAGGGCTGACGGACCATCTCACTAAACCCTACAGTCACTTTTCTCAGTTTTAAAGAGAAAATCTCACAGATCTCCAACTTAAAGATCCGGTTTATAAGATTTAGGAGGATTTAATCGCAGAAATGGAATATATATACATATGCACATTTTTATTTGTGTATAGACACTCAAACTTAGAGTTACGACATGTCTGTTACGTTACAATGAGCTGTTCGTATCTAGAGAAGGAGCTGCTCATGGTTTATGGAGTCCACCATGTTTTTAAAGTCATTCAAAAATGTTTTTCATCTATTTTATGTTTTATAGCAGGTTCCATCCAGTGTTGTCACTGTCGTCTGTTTTATCTACCATGAATGAGGACTGGAGTTACAGATCAAACACTGGCTCTTGTACATATTTATTGACCACTGTATATGATAATGTGTGGGCGTTTTCAGTTGAACTTCACCACTAGATGTCACTATCTACCACACACTGAACCTTCACACTTGCATGTGTTATAGTTTAGTGAAGATATCAGGTGTATTCACACATACTTCAGTTGGTCCATTTAAAACACACCTGAGTTCATTTCCCTGAAAAGTACAGACCAGTGGCGGCCGCTCGTCTTTCAGACAGGGGAAGCTCATTGTCGGCTTACATCAAAAAAATTGTCAAGTTATTTAAACATAAATTCGGCCCTCCATTCCATTAGCATTGTCTGCCATCATGTGCATCTTGCTAGATAGCTAATTCACTCTGACTTAGCTAACAGTATGATCGATTTAACTATCTACAAAATGATATTAAACTCGAACAAGAAATGATTAAATTATGTAACTGAAACAAGAAAACGCTGAAATTATGTTAAATTGAAACAAGGAAGTACAATGAGTGCGTTTTATTTACAGTGCAAGAACTTAATTTTGTAGTGATTTCTCTCTCCATTTCACAGCAGAATGTGTAACAGTATTAAACTGAACTGTGTCAGTGAAGGAGTAGATCTCAAAATAGCTGTCAATCAAATGGGATTCAGCCTTTCGACTGATCCTCCAATCAGCACGTGGAAGCCCAGTGTCCGGCCCGGCCGAGCTCCGCCCACAGCTCCATTCACCCCCAGAGACGCTGAGCGTCCGGGGGCGGGACAACATCGTGGCATTTATCCAATTACTGTCCAGTTCTGAGGCAATGAAAAAAACTGTTCCACTCAGTCCCATTGAAGTGCATGGACACTGAGCGTCTTCGGGCAAATGCACTGAGCAGAGATCGAATGAGAAAACAGCGCAACGGGAATGTATGAGAAGTGAACAACATCGAGTCTGATGATTTGTAAAAAAGCTGATTCTGAACGAACTCGTTTTTGAGATGAACGTGTTCTAACACATTTGTAGTCAGTGAAATGTCAACACAACCGTACATATTTAACCATTTAATTTTCATAATTTCAGGGGAAGCCGAGCTTCCCTTGCAGTCTATAAGAAATCACCTCTGGTACAGACTTTTTTTAAAGGTGTGAATACAAACATGCGAACTCTGATTCGAACCAAACAAGTGGAGGTGGTCTCGGTCTGTTTCCAAATGGACTCTGGGCCGGTTCACTTCTGGTGTGAATATAACCAGCCTCGAGTTGAAACAAACCAAGAAACCATGCTCCTTTTTGTGCTTGATGGGCCACCGTTGCCGTGTGGCATTGTGGGTAATCAAGAAAACTGGAAGTAGCCGAGCCACACAGGTACCAGTGCTAATAGCAGTAGCCACGACACATGTAGAGTAATGAGGAGATTGAACGTCTCATTGACGAAAACAATAACTGCATGTTTGTTTTCATCAACACCCGCTGTCTCTGATTCACCCCGCCCCCAACTTTACTGTCCAATGTCAGCGCAGTTCATCACATGAGTGCTTCTGGTTACAAATTTTGGTCCACTAGCAAAACGTGCAATGAGAATGTGATCTGACTCAAATGAAAAAAAATAAAGTCCGCATTCCATCCAAACCAAAAATGCGGACCAAAGGACTTTCCAGGTGTGAATACACCCATAGTTACACCTTTAAGCCATTTAATGAATTCATTCTACAAAACAGTATTATCAGTAGTTGCTTTTCCATTGAACATCTGCGCAAAACTTTACCGATATTTACAAAATGTTGAAAAAACAAAAGTGTCAGTTTGTCCATTAAATCACAAATGTGATGATTTGTTTATTTATAACACGAGAAGTCATTCTATAAACATGGTGACGAATGTAAATATGGTGTTGATTTACAGATATATTCATTATTATTAAATATTACCCCTCTATCTCGTACTAAATTAAAAAATGATTGGGTTTCCTGGTGTGTCCACACATACTGCGACATGTTTCTTCTTCGTCGCTTGTTGTAACGTACGTCAACATCCGGTTTTTTAATTCACCTGACTCTAGTTGCAAAAAAAAAAAGGTCTTTCCATTGCAGTTTTGTGTGATATACCATTTACGTTATGCCTGAAAAACCACTTCTTGCCAGCGCAAAAACTTTTAATCGAAAAATGAGACTTTTGGCGAAATTGAAGTTTTTCCATTAAGTACATTTTTATGCTCAAGTTATATTCGAGCAATTTGAGGGTCAATGGAAAAGCGACTACTGATTGATTTGGATGTTTTTATGTTGTTGTTCTTTTCACTGTTGTACACATTATAATAAAAAAAAAAAGGTATTTGTCATTTTTACTATGCACATACACAGGTATATTTGAATCTTCCTCTTAGCAACATTACTATTTTGTCCAACACTGCAATTCACATCATTTACAGATAAGATAATGGAAAACAGTATGATGTTATGATCTTAGTTTTCACTATACACATAAACCAAGGCCAACAGAGTTTCTAAATAACTTCTTCCTATGAGGAGTTTTGCAAAAGGTCTGTAAATGGATGGAAAGACAAGGGAAAAACCTGTGTATGTGCGGATTAGTCCTTATTTTCATACGTGTTTAAACCATGTTTCCACTAATTTGTGAGTACGTCGGTGAGTTTGAGAAACTTCAGAAGGTTTTAGTGTCCTTCCAGTAGGTTTGTCTGATGTGTGCTGGAGGTAAGTTGTCTAATGGGCTTGGCATCCAGCCTAATGCTGTTCACCACCTTGGAGATGATGCTTTAATCATCCACTCTGCCCTGCTGGATGCAGCAGCACGTCTCCTGGCATTGACAGAGTGTACCACAGCAAAATACAGCAAGGGCTCATTTGACCCAGCGCTGGCCCAGATTCAGGCCAAATGGACCAAAAGTGTCAATTGGGGAGCAGCTTTGGAGTCCTGATCGTGATGACGCTGAGGTTGTGTTTATGCTACACAAAAGAAATGTCGTTATCTGCACACCGTCAGCCTGAAGCTAAAGTCTGAATGTCTACACACACTGTAAGACCGGATAAGTTGAGTTTACTTAAAAAAATTTAATAAACCGGTTGCCTTAAAAAAATTAAGTAATGAGTAGGAATGTAACAATATGAAAATTTCATATCATGGTTATCAGTATTATCGCGGTATTATTGAAATTGTGCTCAAAATGTTCAAAAAGTACTAATACACACACTGAAATAATTTAACCAAGTTGTATTTTGGAAAAAAAAAAAATTAAATTAAATAATTAGCATAATGCACTTTCTGTTGCAGAAACATTCAAATATTAACCCTTAGTGGTCTGAGTCTATTTTGTCCGTTTTTCAGTACTTCTGATTTTGCCTTTATATACTATATACACAAATGTTTACTATACCCATGTTTGGTTTCTGTTTTTTCAGCACAACTTCATCTATCTCATCTGTCTATTTTTTTTTTCACTTTAACCTACTATAAAAATATAACAGGCCAGAAAACACAAAAAACTATAAAATCCGATTTGAAAAATGTATATAATTTATTACATAAATAACACACAGATGGTTAATGAACCTTTTCAAAGACTTTAAAAGTGAATATTGGTTCCAAATATTAAGAATATACACATAAAATTGTAATAAATTAAAACTATACTCAAATATTTGACATAAAAGCAGATCTTTACATAGGCGTTTTTTTTTCCTCTAATAGTGCGTTAATCAAACACGGTTATCATGATAATTAGAATTGAAACAGTAATACTAACCGTCGGCAATTTGACCGCGGTTTATCGTTATACCGATAATCGTTACATCCCAAGTAATGGGTAATGAAAACTTGAGTGTATTAAACTTAAATGCTTGATTTGAATGGAATTGCTATTTTAAGTACAACACACTAAATGCTAAATTAATTTAACTTAAAATTTGTTGCAGTGTCAATTGCTTAGTATACAGGGTGGGGAAGCAAAATTTACAATATTTTGAGGCAGGGATTGAAAGACAGTGTATGACCAATTAGTTTATTGAAAGTCATGAGAATTTATTTGCCACAAGAAAATTGACATAATAGAAAATGTTTTTATTCTATGTGTCCTCCTTCTTTCTCAATAACTGCCTTCACACGCTTCCTGAAACTTGCGCAAGTGTTCCTCAAATATTGGGGTGACAACTTCTCCCATTCTTCTTTAATAGTATCTTCCAGACTTTTGTAATAGTTTTGCTCATAGTCATTCTCTTCTTTCCATTATAAACAGTCTTTATGGACACTCCAACTATTTTTGAAATCTCCTTTGGTGTGACGAGTGCATTCAGCATATCACACACTCTTTGACGTTTGCTTTCCTGATTACTCATATGGGCAAAAGTTTCTGAAAAGGTATGGATAATAGTGTTAGGTATGATTATGACATCAATATATGTTTGGTTTCAAAACAATTGATGTAGTAATTGACGTAATCATCAGTTCATTGTACTCAATTCCAAGTTAATTTAAATTAAAATCTTTTGCCATATAAATTGCTTTATAAAATTTTTTAACTTAATATATTGTTGCATGGATGGAATTTTGGTAGGGATTTAGCTTAATCTAATTTGCCAGTATAAGAAGTGTATTTAATTTGGCAAGGCATAAAGATTCACATTTCAAAATAAAAGCAGCGATGAACAGGAAAGCCATTGTTCTTCCTCTGGCTCTGACTCATGGTGCAACTCTACAAAAATACAAAAACAAACACAAAAAGGCCAATAAACACTGCCAGACACACATTAAATCCAAATTAACACTAACACCACAACCCCCTGCACATAAAAATAACACATTTTCAATAACATGCCCAATACCCACAATGCAATGCGGAGATAAAAAGGTGTGGTCATGACTAAAACTCAGTGATTTAAATCCATTTAATGTAAACTTTTTCATACTTTCGACTATGTCTGCAAATTAGTAGAATATACTTAACTTATTTTATAGTAATGTCATAAAAATCATTTAAGTACATTGTAATTAAAGTATTTTAGTAAATACAAAGTCTGGGCTTACAGTGCAGGACAGTAACGCTGCTGGTGTAGATGCATGTCAAAATTCTTCTAAAACAAAAAAACCTAAAACCTATCACTTGGCTGAACTAATGGGACGACTGTGATCAGCGAAGGTTCGAAACACATAAATGTCAAACCCTGGTGTTCAGGCCAGAACACTGGGATGCAGACGTCTGGGCACAGACGTACAACCCACTGTGTCTTGGAGTCAAAACACTGTAAATGTGCCAGATTTGGCCTCTATGTCCGCTGAAGTGACCACACTGAAATAAGGCTGACTCACTTGGAAAAGGGTTTTAAAGGGGTCATATTTAGCTAAACCCACTTTTATTAGTCTTTGGTACATTTATTTGTCTATTTGGGGACCCTAATAAGCGGCACCGCTACCAATTATGGACCCCATGAATGTGGACCCGACAGAAATTTACTGTCTTAATCTGTCGGACCAGGTGGGGTTTGTACATGGGGGTGAGGTGCATATACGACGTTACTTACGATACCGTGAAAACAAAAATAAAACTTAAAATTCTTTCACTTCGCCTCCTGATTTCTACACCTCTCTTATGCAATGAATCTTATATGAAATTTCCACACCTTCTATATCCACTGGGCCCCCCCTCAACTACTGGGCCCCATGAATATGTCATGTTTACCCCCCGTTATCGGCACCCCAGAGTCTAATAGTTCAAAAAGTTTGAATTTGAACCCTCCAGGTGCTACAAAACTATCTTTATATTCATTCCGGCAAAATTCAAGTGGATTTCTACAACCTATTTTAATTCCTTTTTAATTTGTTACATTATATAACTAGTTACATCACAACATTTCCAACGGTCAAGACTTCCGACAAACATTTCTCCGAGTACGACATAATTGTTTATCAGCAGCAGCGGTTGTAGTCCATACTGAAAATCTGTCCAAACTTCGAGCCGATTACCTAAAATGTTCAGTTGTTGGTTGAACAGGACAAAGAAACACAGTCAATAACCATGAGGGGGCGGGGCCAGCGCTCAAAACGACCTTTCTGGTGTCATTACTCAGAAATAGGGTTGAAGATGGACCTGTGGAGTTGAATTAATGAAGAATTCAGACCCAAACATAGCATTTACAGTTTATGTAGACCACAGGGAAATGTTTGAAAATGCATAATTCCATTTAAAAAAGCAAAACATCACTCCTTTAAAATGCCATTCAAAACTCTAGGTGTCAAACATGTGGCCCGGGGGCCAAATCCAGCCCACCAAAGAGTCCAGTCCGGCCCTTGGAATGAATTTGCAAAATGCTAAAATTCCACTAAGATATTAACAATCCTTTTAATTCAGGTTCCACATACAGAACAATTCAATCTCAAGTGGGCATGATTCAGTCAAATACTATCATAATAACATATAAATAATGACAACTCCAAATTTTTTTCTTTGTAAATGTAAATATTGTCATGTATGTACACTAAAACAAAGTATAATTTCGCAAAAAATGTGAATAACCTGAACGAATATGAACAACCTGAAACGTCTTAAGAGAAATAAGTGCAATTTTAACAATATTCTGTCTGTTATTAAATGTTTTGTGTATTTGTAGATCCACTGTGATCTGTAAGTTATAATGTAAATGTGTAAATGATAAACTGAGGCAGAATATTGTTAAAATTACACTTATTTATTTCAGTTTGTTCATGTTATTCACATCTTTTGAAAAGATAGTTTGCAGATGTCAACCTTTTCGTAATGTAAATTTACTTTTTTTCGCCCTAAAACATAGAGAAAAGTTTGGAGTTGACATTATTTACGTATTTTAATGTTATTATTTTTCTGATCCGCCCCACTTCAGATCGCATTTAGTTGAATGTGACCCCTGAACTAAAATGAGTTTGACACCCCTCCTCTAGACAATGGAAACCAACTGTCTTAGCAAACGGGACGAAATGAACTAACATGGGTAATAGTGATGGGACTTTTGACTCTTTGAAGGGAGCCGTTCAATCAGGAGTCATTCACTGAAAAGAGTCGTTCAAAAGACTGGCTCTTTAATGTTTTTTGCATTATTTTGAAACACCAGTGTTTTAATGACTAAATAGGCTACATGTGATGATTGACATTACATTTTAAAGGTGTTTAATTGGCGCGGCAGTAAATATTGTCTTACTGTAAAAAAGAATAGTTAGTTATTAAAATGTGTGAGGTAAATACATGACATGAGTGGTGACATTAGGCAAATGCTGGAATTTGACAAAAAACATCCCGGTACATTCTGTGGACTAGTCTGTAGCCTAAAAATGAAGAAGAAAATAAAACATTTTCTTATGAAATAACATTTTATTCTCCTCAAAACAAGAACAATCAATGTGAGTTTTCAAATGGCGGTGCAAATTTTTCGTTGACCCAGACTTGAAAGATATACTTTTTTTGCAAATATTTCAAGTTGCATGTCCATCTTTTCTTTCTGAAAAGTGCATCCAAATACTCCTCCTTTTTCTTTGGCTCATTACTCACAGGTGGTCACTCACTCACTCTCAAACTTTTCTCCAGTTTCCACCAGTCTTCCAGCTCCGCCTCCTCCAGTATGCTCACCTCATGCTTCAAACAGTTGTTTTTTTGCTAACTTCTTGCCGTGAGACATGCGCAGTGCACAAGCACTCTTTTTTTCTGCTCGAACATTCTCCTCCTGCCCAATGCCTCCACAGTGATGCTAAATTGACAGGCAATCAGACACTCCCTCCTTAAAAAAAATAAAATAAAAATGAACAGCTCTTTACAAAGACTCCCATTGTTCATTTCAAAGAGCCGTTCAAAAGATTCGATTCGTTCATGAACGTCACATCACTAATGCATAAAATTGTCCATCACTAATTACACTGGGTTACAAAAAAATATTTTTTGCAAGTTGTCTAGGTTTTTTCAACTGAATTAGGACCATTTTGCACCGCTAAATCCAAAAATGACGTCTGTTTTTCTCAATCAGGTCAGGGTTTTTTGCTAATTTGATTTTGAAAAATTTGATCTTCTCACAAAATTGATGACATTTTTGTAAACTTTATCTTGGTCACCAAGTTTAATACCAAAATAAGATTGGTAAGCACACTTTATGAAACTTGTGACTTGATTCCTGTTAGGTACAATGGTGTATTCACCGCAGATGTAGCAGAATACATCAGGCTTATTTTTGCAAGATCTTCTAGTCCACAGGTGTCAAACATGCGGCCCGGGGGCCAAATCCGGCCCGCCAAAGGGTCCAATCCGGCCTGCGGGATGAATTTGTGAAATGCAAACATTACACTGAAGATATTAACAATCAGTGGTGTCAAAATCATTTTAATTCAGGTTCCACATACAGACAAATACAGTCCAATTAGATTTCAAATGGGTCAGACCAGTAAAATATTATAATAACCTATAAATAATTGCAACCCCAAATTTTCTCTTTGTTTTTTTGGTGTAAAAAAGTAAAATTTCATGAAAATGTTTACATTACCAAACTACACTTTTACAAAAATTGTGAATAACCTGAACAAACAGAAATGTCTTTAGAAAAGTAAATGCAATTTTACCAATATTCTGCCTGTTACTAAATGTTTTATGCGATTGTAATGCACATGTGCAAATGATAAACTGATAAAGCGAGGCATAATATTGTTAAAATTGCACTTGTTTTTCTTAAGACAATTCAACTTGTTCGTGTTATTCAGATTTTTAAGGAAACGTTTTAGATGTAAACGTAATCATAATATAATTTTACTTTTTTCACTGTTATTATTTTACTGGTTCGGCCCACTCTAGATCAAATTGGGCTGAATGTGGAACTGAACTAAAATGAGTTTGACACCCCTGTTCTAGTCGAAGCCCTTTCATTCACCTGTAATATTAAAAAAAAACATTAACCCTTTCATCCATGAATTATGAGAACCTTAGTCAATACTTTTTTCTTGAGTGTTTTTGTTCCTCCTTAGGCATGAAAAACACAATGCAATTGATTTTTATTTTTTTTTATTTATTTATTTTTTTTTATATGAACCTATTTTTTGTGGAGTTACAAAAATGTCCACTCAGCTGGACACCATGCATTTAATTTTTGAAGCAAAGAAACATTTATTTAAAAATCATCATCAGAAAGTGATATACTGTGTGAAACCTATGAAATAAAAACATTTTTAATGCCACTAATTGCTAAATTACTACTGTTTTCTCACATGTTATCATACTCTAATATTAGTTATTACTCATTACATGGAGATAAAATCCTCCTGAAATCCAGGAAATTGACAGTTTTAGCTTTTTTACAATAAAAAATTGTCTTGATTGGAAACTGCATAATGCAACAGTTTTTTCAGATACATTTTTAAAATTATTTTTATTTATTGATTGATTTTTTAATGGAATGTCCTTTGCAATGCTCTGCATTTTTTTAGTAAAACTGTCAAACTTTTGTCCCCTATAGAGGACAAAATGCATTGCTGGGTCTGAGGAAGATATGATTTTTTTTTTTTTTTTTTTGTTAATTACAGTCTAATAACAATTAGCAACTGATTTACACTAAAACATGTTAGTGCAGATCAGGTTTATCAAGAGCAGCAAAGTTACAGTAAATGTATGAATTGCAGTGTTTTGGATGATGCATAAGAGTCCACTGTGTTGGCTGATATGGAGCTAAAACAACAAAACCCATGAATAAACAATAGAACAGCCGTAGAATAGCTGTCAACTGGAGTGACCACTGTGCATGAAAGGGTTAATCATAAATTGGCAAAAGTAAAATCTTCAGAACTCGTTTATTGCAAGAAATATGAAAGAATTTTGTATCATATGATGTGAAAATGCCCATAAATGTAAGCAAAAATGTTAAAAAGCCAATATGTAGCATAGTTCAGAAAGTTGACCTGATTGAGCAAAATTAATGTGATTTTTGGATTCAGCACACCAAAATTATCCTAAATCAGCTCATGACACTTAAACAATACATTTGTTGTGGACCAGTGTTATAGAACAGATTAGAATAAACTAGTCAATTTAGACAAAAACTGTTGGAAAACTGCAGAAAAATAACCAGGGACGACCTGAATGAAAGTAGAAACCTCAGAATATATCAACAGTTTGCCTAAAAGAGACAAAGAGAAGGTAAATGTTCATGGTGCAGATGTAAGGCAATAATGAGGTCAGTGTGTAAACCGCTAAAGCTGTCCTTGGTGTGAGGCATTAGCCAGTCAACAACTGTGCACTAATAGGTGACTTTCCTCCGATCTTCCCCCAGTTATGTCACAGCTCAGTGTGAAAGTGAATAATGGGGTCATTTTACACCTCCATTCTACACTAAGCTGCATTTTCCCTCAGATGGAAAAAGAACAAGAGGAGGGTTAGATTTCCCAAATGTACCTCAGGTCTGTGGAGTCCTTCCCTGTTCACACCTTTTGCTTGAATTTCGATTAATTCAGCAGAAAATGCTCCTGGGAATCCGGTGGAGTTTTATTTTTAATTCCCCTTTTTTGAATGAAGATGAATTTACTGCTCGGAGGAAGTTCAGGCAGTTTGAGATTTTTTTCATACAAAAGCCATGAGGTTGAATTCATGTCTTTACGTTTCTCATTCGTTTTCCCCCTTTTCTGTGCGTTGTAGCTGTAACCGGTCGTCTTTTTCCTTCATAACCGCAGTGGAAACAGCAGCGAATGAGGCTGTGTTCTCTGGTCCTTCACATCTGACCCAGTCTGTGTTTCAGTATGAACCAGAACTAAGCTGGAGGGGGGGGGGGGGGGGGGGGGGGGGGGGCTGTCCTGGGTTAAAACCTATTAGAACAGA
Organism: Sphaeramia orbicularis; assembly: GCF_902148855.1. Classification (NCBI taxonomy): domain Eukaryota; kingdom Metazoa; phylum Chordata; class Actinopteri; order Kurtiformes; family Apogonidae; genus Sphaeramia; species Sphaeramia orbicularis. The sequence goes on along the minus strand of NC_043963.1, from coordinate 41,478,962 downwards.
TCTTTTTTTTATCCAGATCTTTTTTAATTTCTAATTTATAATGTACAGTGTATAGTGTTTGCTCCTGTGTTGCATTTGTCTTTTTTTTTATTTCTTTTTTTTTTTTTTTTATTTACTCATGGTTGCTGTGGTACTCTATTTTTATTGAATGAGTGTTATGCTGCTATAATTTTCCAGTTTGGGATAAATCCATCCATCCATCCATCCGTCTGTCCTTCTGTTTGTCTGTACATCCATCCATCCATCCATCCATTTATCCATCCATCCATCTGTCTTCTGTTTGTCTGTACATCCATCCATCCATCCATCCATCCATCCATCCATCTGTCCTTCTGTTTGTCTGTACATCCATCCATCCATCCATCCATCCATCCATTTATCCATCCATCCATCCATTTGTCTGTACATCCATCCATCCATCCATCCATCTGTCCTTCTGTTTGTCCGTACACCCATCCATCCATCCATCCATCCATCCATCTGTCCTTCTGTTTGTCCATCTATCCGTCCATCCATCCATACACCCACCCATCCATCCATCCATCCACCCAACCGTCCGTCCATCCATCCATCCATCCATCCATCCATCCATCCATCCATCCATCCATCCATCCATCCACCCAACCGTCCGTCCATCCATCCATCCATCCATCCATCCATCCATCTGTCTGTACACCCACCCATCCATCCATCCATCCATCCAGCCATCCACCCAACCGTCCGTCCGTCCATCCATCCATACATCCATACATCCATACATCCGTACAGCCATCTATCTATCTATCTATCTGTCCGTCCGTCCGTCCGTCCGTCCGTCCGTCCATCTATCTATCTATCTATCTATCTATCTATCTATCTATCTATCTATCTATCTATCTATCTATCTATCTATCTATCTATCTATCTGTCTGTCTGTCTGTCTGTCTGTCTGTCTGTCTGTCTGTCTGTCTGTCTATCTATCTATCTATCTATCTATCTATCTATCTATCTATCTATCTATCTATCTATCTATCTATCTATCTAACACTCATTCTAAATGTCTGTGTAAAGGAAAAGAAACAGGAACAGAGATGACAGAAGTTTACAGTAGCTTTCCTGGTCTGTGTGTGAAGTAAAGAACAAACACGTTTAAAGTCAATATGTAGAATTATCTGTTTGAATTCATTGTTGTAAAAGTACATTCTACTAATATTTACTTTGGTATTCTAAACATGTGGCTAACAGTGGTCGCTTTTCCATTGACCCTCAAATTGCGAAATTTAACTTGAGTATAAAAATTTGCCTCATGGAAAAACGACAATTTTGTGCAAATGTGCTGGCAAGAGGTGGTTTTTCGGGCGTAGCTCAAATTGTATATTATGCAAAATTGCAATAGAAAGACCTTTTTTCGCAACTAGAGTCAGGTGAATTAAAAAAAACCTGGATGTTGACAGATGACAAATGGCAGTTGAATTTGATAGACATGTCACCATTTAATCATTTCGACGGGCCGGTTAAAATGATTGGATGGTGTTTTTTCAGTCCTGTCCGTTCCACAATTGACTAATTTTTTTTTTTTTTTGTGTTACACCATTTAATTAATTGGTTGCAGTTGGGGTGTGAAGGGGATTTTAAGCGATATAGTAAAAAATGCTCCAGGAAAACATCTCCCACCCTACCTTTAAAGTGTTTCTTAAACGTTTCAACAGTTTCAACAAAACTACTTGAAACAGCTGTTCTGTCTTGGGTTTTTTTGTCTTCATATTTCCATCCAGAGAACCAACATGCTGTTTAGTGTTTTCCATCTTTATGGGTTGGTTCTGCTGCCTGTCACTACCAGATCAACTGCCTATTTGTTCATGCGCGACGGTAGCTCTACTTAGACAAACTGACCTAAATGCGCTGGCAGAGACGTTTCAAGTCATTTCGCGCTGACAATGGGTTGATAGCGTTAACATTTTAAATCAGATTAATCATGATGATGGACTAATCTGCATTAATGCGTCAATTTTGACAGCCCTAGTTACAACTATTAAAATCTTAAAATTTAATCTCAAAATAATTCTATTTCATGAAGTAGGATGTAGGCTGTTTGTAAATGGGGGCTTCTCTGAAACTGGTCCCTAAAAACAGGGCATGGGGGCTAAAAATTCAAACCAGATGTAGACTAATGTTATGAAGCAAGTTCAGAAGCACTTTGGGTCTGTTTTAAAAATAAATACTTACTGAGATAAAAGAGAAACTATTTTTTAGATAAAACACATCTTTACATTATTTTACATTATATTAATACAAAAATCTGTATGTAACGCAGTAAAAAGGACACAAAAATTATGGACTACTATTTTTTTAATATCTCTAAATTCTCTCACAGGTTCATTTTGGGAATTGATCTAATTATGCAAGGCAGAGTGTTTCACAAAAATGGCCGCTGTTGGAAAATCAGTCATGATTTATATGTGTTTAACTGGGCAGGTTCTGCATGTAACGCCAGTGGACACAATGAGTTACACACAAAACCTGGAATGAGACTGAGATTCATGAAAAACCCACATGTCTGGATTAGAAAAACCTCTAAGATCATCAAATTTAACACAGTATCTTTATTTATAGTGATATATAAGACCATTTCAAGCCACATTTTCAAAATAAAACACACTGACACCTAGGTAGTTTTTCATGTCCCAATTTTGGTCCTATTTTTGGCCCCAGTACATTAATTTTGGGATGGCTCAGAGCAAGAGTGTAATTTTTGTTGCATTTATCTGAGGTCATCATTAGATACATCCTGGGGTGATATACTGTATGTCTACATTTCTCTTTTATTATTGGGTCTAAAAAGCTGGAAAAGTCCCAGATACCAAAATGTATCCAATTTCATACAGGGTTGGGAAGCAAAATTTACAATATTTTGAGGCAGCGATTGAAAGACAGTGTATGACCAATTAGTTTATTGAAAGTCATGAGAATTTATTTACCACAAGAAAATTTACATCATAGAAAATGTTTTTATTCTATGTGTCCTCCTTCTTTCTCAATAACTGCCTTCACACGCTTCCTGAAACTTGCGCAAGTGTTCCTCAAATATTCGGGTGACAACTTCTCCCATTCTTCTTTAATAGTATCTTTAAGAAAGTCCACATTGCTGTGTGATGTTCTATTGGTAGCATGTTCTAAAACGCCCCAAATAGCAGAATCCAGAGGGTTTAGATCTGGGCTAGAAGGCGGCCATAAACATGATTCCCAAAAATTGCTAAAGTTGGATTTGTTGCTGTTGTCAACAAGTGTTTTGGTGTTCTTGTGTAAGAGTTTAACTTCAAATCATATTTTACTGCATTTCTAACGGTCTTGTTGTCTACCTCAAGTTCAATTGCCATTTTTCTCATGGATTTGGTTGGGTCCTTTAGGATTTTGGATTTGAGAGCTTTAATAAAAGCTTTGGTACGTTTTTTGTTGCTTCCTCCACTTCCAGACTTTCTCGTAATAGTTTTGCTCATAGTCATTCTCTTCTTTCCATTATAAACAGTCTTTATGGACACTCCAACTATTGTTGAAATCTCCTTTGGTGTGACGAGTGCATTCAGCAAATCACACACTCTTTGACGTTTGCTTTCCTGATTACTCATATGGGCAAAAGTTTCTGAAAAGGTATGGATAATAGTGTTAGGTATGATTATGACATCAATATATGTTTGGTTTCAAACAATTGACGTAGTGCCTGCTGAGAAAAAACAACTAAATGTTTATTGTAAATTTTGCTTCCCCACCCTGTAGAAGTGCCTAAATGTATTACTTTTATTAGTAATTATTATTGTACTTCAATGCACTACATTCCTAACTTTTTGGATAGTAGGCCTCGCTAATGTAGCCTACTGTTTCTCATTCTGTCACTTGTCTTGACCTCGAGTGTGTGTTAGCCTGACTTATCTTACACTTTAACGCTAAACATGGTGGCAAGTGCGGCTCTTCGTATTGATGTTGTAGCGGACCACGATGGTCACAGAAGAAGTGAAGAATACCCCCCAGTTATGGAGGGGTAACGCACACTCTGGTGAGGCAGTGTATGTTTTATCAGCAGTGGGACTTGAAAATTAAATAAAAATTAAAAATTGCATTTGTTCATAGTATGGAATTAAATGTTAAGGAGGTGTAGGGTTTTATAAATATGATATGGAAGTCTACACCAGTGCCTCCTGTGGGTCTTTTTCAGTAGTTTCACCGTCGGACACCTATGGGATGGACTTTTTAGAGATTTCTGGAAAAATTCTTGACTTCAGATTAGTTACGTTTGGATAAAATTAATGACTCACTGTGTAATGTTTAGTGACATCTAGTGTTGAAGTTGCAGACTGCAACCAAATCGATACCTCTTCATTTTTGGTTTCGAAAAATGCCAAAGGTCCATTTGAACCAGTGTTTGGTTGTAGGTTGAAGGGATAATACCTCAGATCTAGACCCAGACTTACTACTAATGCACATTAACACATGATGTCTTTCATTGGCAAACTGAAAATTAAATGGTCAAAGAAAAAATGTGCATGGAAGGTAACCCACTGCCTCTGCACATGGAACCAGCACATGCTAAGCTCATGAAAACACTACAGTTTTTATTTTCATGTGATTACACACTAATGAATGCGTACTTATAAATGTTCCATTTCTGCCGTTAGATCCTGTTCAATCCCCCTTAGTCCCCCTAAGTTACACACTGGGCCTTTAAAGGAAAGTAATAACTTTTAGTAGGAGACAAGATGCTTCTGTCAGTGTTTTTGACACAGCATCGCTACATGTTTTATCAACTCAGTAATACCCTTCTATGACATCAACCTTTGCACCGTCTTAATGTTAGAATAGAACATACGTACATATGCGTCGTACAGTTCATCAGTTTACGTCAGAACACAAGAAACGAGATAAAACAAAAGCACAGATCAAAAGCATGTACATGTACTTTTATATTATGTGTTAGTATATGTGTGTGTGTGTGTGTGTGTGTGTATGTTTGTGGGTTAAAATGCCTATGTGTTAGTATATGTGTGTGTATGCGTATGTGTGTGTATGTTATAAATATGTGTATGTGTTAGTATGTGTATGTGTGGGTTAATATGTCCATGTATGTGTATGTGTGTACGTGTGTGTACGTGTGTTAATATGTGCATGTGTGTTTGTGTGTGTGTGTATATATGTGTATGCATTAATATGTGCATGTGTGTATGTATGTGCATGTGTTAATATGTGCATGTTAATATGTGCATGTGTGTATGCACGTGTATGTGTTAATATGTGCATGTATATATGTATGTATGTATGTTAATATGTGCATATGTGTATGTACGTGCATGTGTTAATATGTGCATGTGTGTATGTACATGTATGTGTTAAAATGTGCATGTGTGTGTATATATATGTGTATTCATTAATATGTGCATGTGTGTATGCATGTGTATGTGTTAATATGTGCATGTGTGTAAGTACATGTATGTGTTAATATGTGCATGTGTATGTACATGTATGTGTTAATATGTGCATGTGTGTATGTATGTGCATGTGTGTATGTATGTGTATGTGTTAATATGTGCATGTGTGTATGTATGTGCATGTGTGTATGTACGTGTATGTGTTAATATGTGCATGTGTTAATATGTGCATGTGTGTATATATGTGTTAATATGTGCATGTGTGTATGTATTTGCATTTGTTTATGTACGTGTATGTGTTAATATGTGCATGTGTGTATGTATGTGCATGTGTGTATGTATGTGTATGTGCTAATATGTGCATGTTTGTATGTACGTGTATGTGTTAATATGTGCATGTGTGTATGTATGTGTATGTGTTAATATGTGCATGTGTGTATGTACGTGTATGTGTTAATATGTGTATGTGTGTATGTATGTGCATGTGTGTATGTACGTGTATGTGTTATGTGCATGTGCAGCAACACGCGTCTGTTCACGTGAGCATGTACAACAGCGGGTAAATGTGTAAATGATGGTGTGAGAGTTGAATTATTAATGAGAGTGTTTTCTTTCTTTTCTGTGGAACCAGTGTGTGAGTGTGTGTGTGGGGTGGGGGGGTTCTCCTGCTCCTACTCCTTCCTTCTTTTTTCTTTCTTTCTTTCTTTCTTTCTTTCTTTTTTCTTTCTTTTTTTCTTTTTTTTTTTTTTTTTTTTTTTTTTGCTGCACTAGTAGTGTAAATAGTGTGTGTGTGTAATTGTGTGTAGCTGCGGGTTTGTGCCAGTGCATGTATGTAGATAAAGTCGCCCACGTGCATGCGTTTCCAGCAGCAGCTGAATAGATTGTGCAGTGGTTGAGTTGAATATAGAAGTACAAAGAGAGAGAGAGAGAGAGGGAGAGAGAGAGAGAGTGTTTCCCCGGGGGATGTCCCTGCCTCTCTCTCTCTTCTCTCAGATTTCTGGGCAGCTTTTCCAACCAAATGTACATGTTTTAATTATCAGGCGCTTAATAAATAATTCCAAAGTCACCGGGGTGTTTCTAAAAATATCCTGACAGCTGAATAATGGATTCCTTTGACCCTTCACAACAGCATTGTCACTCAGTGTGGGAGGGGTGTGTGTGTGTGTGTGTGGGGGGGGTGTTACCCTAAAGCTTGTTGATAAGACCTACTTTATATGTATGGTGCAAAAAAAAGAATAGAATGCTGCTACATCATCTCTCCTATGTCGGATTTTCTTTAAATGTGCTGTTAACCTAATCTGGATCAAGTGTGTATTGTCGTTTTTTTCTTTTGGTGAATACAGCTGAGTTTTTCCCACAGCACTGCAGCATTTCCGCATAAAAGTATCGCAAAATTTCTGAAAAACCTGTCATTTTTTTGTTCATCTGCCACTGTTATTTCCCCTATAAGCAAGTAAGCAATGCTTCATATTATGTGTAACAATATATGTCCCTGAATGTAACACGAATAAAGTTGTTTTAGTGAGTTGTGAAATAGAATAGAATAGAATAGAACAGAATAGAATAGAATAGAATAGAATAGAACAGATAGAACAGAATACAATACAATACAATAGAATGGAATAGTATAGAACAGATAGAACAGAATAGAATAGAATAGAATAGAATAGAATAGAATAGAATAGAATAGAATAGTATAAAACAGATAGAACAGAATAGAAAAGAACAGAATCGAATAGAATAGTAGAACAGAATAAAATAGAACAGAACAGAAAAGAAAAGAATAGAATAGAATAGAATAGAATAGAATAGAATAGAACAGAACAGATTAGAATAGAACAGAACAGAATAGAACAGAACAGAACAGAATAGAACAGAATAGGATAGAACAGAATAGAATAGAATAGAATAGAATAGAATAGAATAGAATAGAATAGAATAGATCTGTATTGTCACTGTCACAGGAACAATGAAAATCAGTTTAGCAGCTCAGTTCAATTTAGCAGCAAAACACTTAGTGCCAAACGGATTGTATGATAAAATAAAATATCACAGATATCTCAGTGTTAAGAAAAGTGAACTGTGCAAGGGCTTCAGAATAAAATATTAATACACATGTGCTACTGAAGTAATGCTAGAACTCCTGAAATAAACAAAATATACAAAAAGAATATACAAAAGATAACTCTATACTACAGATGAGAGATATGTACAATGAATAGGATATATATACAGGTAGTAGTAAGTACTCACAGATTGTATATGTTTAGGGCTTTTATTGTGAAAGGTTCTAACAGAAGCAGTGAATCTGCAATGAGCTGTGATCGATGTCCTTTACTGTTTTTGGTGGATGGTGTGGTTAATTTTGCACATTAATACTTAAAATCACAGGTGTCAAACATGCGGCCCGGGGTCCAAATCCGGCCCGCCAAAGGGTCCAATCCGACCTGTGGGATGAATTTGTGAAAAACTGCAAAAATTACACTGAAGATTTTTACAATCAATGGTGTCAAAATCATTTTAATTCAGGTTCCACATACAGAAACATACAGTCTAATTAGATTTCAAGTGAGTCAGAACCAGTAAAAATATTATCATAATAACCTATAAATAATGAAAACCCAAAATTTTCTCTTTGTTTTTTGGTGTAAAAAAAGTAAAATTACATGAAAATATTTACATTACCAAACTATACATTTACAAAAAATATGAATAACCTGAACAAATATGAGCAAACAGAAATGTATTAAGAAAAGTAAATACAATTTTACTAATATTCTGCTTGTTACTAAATGTGTTGTGCGATTGTAATGCACATGTGTAAATGATAAACTGATAAACCGAGGCAGAATATTGTTAAAATTGCACTTGTTTTTCTTAAGACGATTCGAGTTGTTCATGTTATTCAGATTTTTAAGGAAACTTTGTAGATGTAAACCTGATCATAATAGAATTTTACTTTTTTCACTGTTATTATTTTACTGGTACGGCCCACTTGAGATCAAATCGGGCTGAATGTGGTCCCCGAACTAAAATGAGTTTTACACCCCTGCTTAAAATGATACAGTACTGAATGACACTGTGAAATTAAATAAGTAGACAATAGATATTCAGTAAGAGGAGTGGATCTGCTGTGCATGTGATATCGTCTGCTGTTGTTTGGACTGATTTTATATGTAAACTTCTATTGTTGGAGCCAAGGCTTTTACTGTAAAACACATAAGAGGAAGGGGCTATTTGGTAGTTGCTTGATATTTGGCAAACTATCCTGGCTGATTTGTGTACATACTGTCCCCGTACTGAATAAGTTTCAAGCCTGCATTAGTCGTTGACTTGCTGAGCCTGGTTTCAGTTTCGTCTGTCACTTCAGTCTACATCTATATATATGTCAGTCTACTCACAGGGTTTTCATCCAGATCCTCTACTGCAGTGGTTCCAAACCTTTTTTTTTTTCATCCTCGTGACCCCATTTTTACAGCCTGATCACAATCAAGGGTACCAGAAAGGGTGCACATATAGATAAAAAATAATATTGCTCTATCAAAAAATCAGACAGGCCATTTTATTTGTCTGATATTTCTCTTTTCAAGTCGAAAAATATTTTTGTATTATGGTGTCTACTAAAAATTTGGCAGGCTTGTACCCCTGTCAAATCAGAAATTATTGGGTGTACGGACACTCCAGCCTAATAGCCTCCATATTTAATGCCTACAAAGATATACAAATGTTTCAGCACTCAGGAGAATCATGCATTGTTTATTGCATAGATGTCGTGTCCAAAGCATGCATGCTGAAAAATTCCATATATTGACAGAAACAATAAAATTAGACCCAAATATTTTGAATATGGTGTACGGACACTACTTGGTGTACGGACTCTACAAGATTGGAATGGAAATCTGGCTTACCACATGGTGGCATCTGTGTTAGATCTGTAACTAAGTCTTCCTGGTACAGGAGGAAGTAAACATTTGTGAACAAGTTATAACAATATATCTATAAGGCATATATGCCATATTATTGATGGAAGTATATTGGTGTATGGACACTACATGAATTTTGGTGAACAACGCACCATTGAAAACATGCGGTTGGACGTAAACATCCGTTTGCCACATTGTTACCAAATTTTCTGCGGCCAGGGAGCAGACCAAAATCTGTCTAGTTGTGCAAATTTAGTCATAATAATACTGAAATAACAGGTTCCCATTCTATTATTACAATTAAAGGGCTGTAAAAGAAGGGTTTTCAGAACAAAATGGTTGGTTGTTTTAATACTGAAAATAAGAATTGATAATCAAACAGCTGTTCAACAAAAATGATCAATAAATGAAAAGCAATTTGATGTGTGTATTTTGTAATAAATAGACACAAGAGTTGAGTAGGAATTATTTATTGTGTTACAAAACATTATGTACAATAATTTTACTCTCTTATAACAACAAAATTGTGCACGTTTTCACGCTCATTGGGTCGCCATTTTATCAGTTTTTATCTGATTTTTTTCAAATTTGGAGGATTGCAAGATCTAGTAATAAGATGGCCAAAGAAACATTTTGGGAATGGTTTTGGGGGTATCTTTTTGCAATACTGATTAATAACTGATGCAAATATACTTGTACACCTTGATTGTGATCAGGCCGTCAACATCACAAATTTCTGGTTTCAAACAGCTGTGGTTTCAGTGACTGAAAAAGCCGGTTTTGTGTGGACGAAAGGCCTATCCGATACAAAACTTCTGACCGAAACCGTCTTCGTCTGGACAGGGCCAAAAGCTTTGTTTCATATCAAGTAAATAAATGAAGATCCTGTTAAGCAGATGTAATGGGCACTAATTAGCTAAGATGCTAATATGCTAACATTCGCTAGCACCAGATTTCCTTAATTTGTCATTTAATACTTGTAACTTCACTTATCAGCTCCATCTTCTTCCTCTATGCTGTATCTTCACATGTGAAGTTGTAGAATATTACCTTCTGTCTGCATGCAAACGTGAAAAGGGAGATTTGCAGAGATCTCCATGTTGGCTGAAGTTTTTAGAAACCTTCATTTTCAGTGCGCATGCCTGTCATTGTTGTGTAAACGATAGGCACAAACAGAGAGAAAAGTCTCCGTTTTCAAAAATACTTGGCTACGTTTAAACTTAGTATGATTTCTGTCCCACTGTGGACAATGGCAGGAGCTAAAACTACAATAAAATGTGACGTGTGCATCAGTGGTGATTTCTCATAGACTGCAAGGGAAGCTCAGCTTCTCCTGAAATTATGAAAATTAAATGGCCAAATATGTACAGTTGTGTTGACATTTCTTTGACTACAAATGTGTCAGAACACGTTCATCTCACAGACAAGTTCGTGCAGAATCAGCTTCATCACAAATCAGCAGACTCGATGTTGTTTACTTCTCATACATTCCCGTTGCGCTGTTTTCTCATTCGATCTCTGCTCAGTGCATTTGCCCGTAGACGCTCAGCGTCCATGCACTTCAATGGGACTGAATGGAACAGTTTTTTCCATTGCCTCAAAACTGGACGGTAATTGGATAAATGCCATGATGTTGTCCTTCCTCCAGATGCCCAGCGTCTCTGGGGGTGAATGGAGCTGTGGGCGGAGCTCAGCTGGGCTGGACGCTGGGCTTTCATGTGCTGATTGGAGGATCAGTCAAAAGGCAGAATCTTGTTTGATTGACAGCTATTTTGAGATCTACTCCTTCACTGACAGAGTTCAGTTTAATACTGTCACGCATTCTGCTGTGAAATGGAGAGAGAAACCACTACGAAATTACTCGTTCATTTCTTGCACTGTAAATAAAACACACTCATTGTACTTCCTTGTTTCAATTTAACACAATTTCAGCATTTTCTTGTTTACTTGGTTCAATAAGGTCACCAACCATTTTCTTAAAAAGGAACGGAGGGCCGGATTTATGTTTAAATAACTTGACCATTTTTTTATGTAAGCCGACAATGAGCTTCCCCTGTCTGGTGTGCATCATATTTGAGGAGAAAGACAGTGAAGTAATTTTCTCAGTCGGTACAACAGTATTTGTGGCTGTATGTTTAATGTAGCATTGACGGAATGCCAGTGACGCACTTCAGAACTATTATGACGTAAAATGACCCAATCTTTTGAAATGAGATATTGTGGATAATTTTGAAATCATTCATCCATTTTCACAAACTACTTATAGTCTCATTGTTCAGGGTAGGCTTGGTTTGAATGGCACTACATTTTCAACAGGCTCCTAAAAGTGTAATATAGAATTGTATATTCATAATAATAATAATATTATGCATCAGATTATCTGCATTAAAACTTACAGATCACAGTGGATCTACAAATACACAAAATATTTAGTAACAGGCAGAATACTGGTGAAATTACACTTCTCTTAAATACATTTCAGGTTGTTCATATTTGTTCAGGTAATTCACATTTTTGTGAAAACAGTTTGTAAAAGTAAATATTTCCTTGTAATGTAACTTTTTTTTTTTTTACACTAAAACAAATAGAATAATTTTGAGTTGTTTGTATTTATAGGTTATTATAATAGTGTTTTCTAATCCAACCCACTTGAAATAGAATTGGACTGAATGTGGAACCAGAGCTAAAATAATTGTTCCTATCTGCAGTGTCATTTTTATGTTTCACAAACTCAACCCACGGTCTGGTTTGGATCCTGTAGTGGGCCGGTTTTGGCCTGTGGGCCGTATTTTTGACACCCGTGCTTTAGACCGAAGGTCTGTTCACTGATCCCTCTGTACATCACACAACTGCTTTTCAACGCTCAATGAAACTTGATGCTTTTGGACTTGGAGGATGATGCATGATGTGGTTCTGTTCAACTCTCTGTACGCCGACCCGGGACTGGTGCCAGTAACGTCCTCCTCCTTCCACCAGTGAAGGACACAAGGAAGAGGGGAAAAAAAAAGAAAAATGACAGAGGAGGAATGTTTCAGATTTCCAGAGTGGATGTAAAACGAAGGCTAGTGAAGGTGACTTAGAATCAGCCCACTTAACATTTGATGCAAAATCACATTAAAAAACTGTGGACATGATGGAAGCATCCAAGTGTTGGTAAGATAAGATAAGATAAGATAAGATTTGAAAAGATAAGATAAGATAAGATAAGATTTGAAAAGATAAGATAGGATAAGATAAGATAAGATACGATAGATAGGATAAGTTAAGATATAAGATACGATACAATAAGCTAAGAAAAGATAAGATAAGATAAGATAAGATTTGAAAAGATAAGATAAGATAAGATACGATACGATACGATATGATTGGAAAGGATAAGTTAAGATATGATACGATAAGATAAGTTAAGATAAGATACGATAAGAAAAGATACGATACGATATGATTGGAAAGGATAAGATAAGATAAGATAAGATAAGATAAGATTTGAAAAGATAAGATAGGATAAGATAAGATAAGATAAGATAAGATACGATAGATAGGATAAGTTAAGATATAAGATACGATACAATAAGCTAAGAAAAGATAAGATAAGATAAGATAAGATAAGATAAGATAAGATACGATACGATACGATACGATATGATTGGAAAGGATAAGATAAGATTGGAAAGGATAAGATAGAATAAGATAAGATAAGATATGATCAGATACAATATAATACGATAAGCTAAGATAAGATAAGATCCGATAAGAACGATAAGATAAGATAAGATAAGATAAGATAAGATAAGATAAGATAAGATAAGATAAGATAAGATAAGATACAATATGATATGATACCATATGATAAGATTGGAAAGGATTAGATAAGATAAGATAAGATAAGATAAGATAAGATAAGACAAGATAAGATAAGACAAGACTTTATTTATCCCACAGTGGGGAAATTTCACAATTAACAGCTGCAACATACAACAAGCAAATGCGGAGAAAAAAGAGACATTGAAAAACCACAAACAAGTGAAAAATGAATAATAAAGACACATTATTTATGTAAATATAGAATTAGAATTGTTATTATTTACATATTTACATTGTGGTTGCACATGCACATGATGTAAAGGGAGGGTTTAATGTATAGAAATGTACAACAACGACTAAGCTGACATCCCCTGAATACATTCATTCATTCATTCATTCATTCCATCCATTAAAAAAAGAATGTGAAGATGCACAGATGAAGAGTGAGGAAGCCTAAAGAAATGAAAGTGAGAAAAAAAACAGTGTAAAGCTCTAAGCCAAGTGGGACAGTGAACCCTGACGGCGGCAGCATCTTGTAAAGAGCCCCCTCAGCAACATGCACACAGTAATACACACACACACACACACACACACACACACACACACACACACACACACCCATCCACAGTAAAAGCCTGGCGTATGAGCCGCAGGCCTGTCCATTAGACAGATGGAGGGCGGCGGGCCCAGGTCCAGACTGTGGCCCAGGGAAGGGCACATGGGCTTATTACATTACAGAGCGGACGTGGTGACCTCTGGTCCGACCTCTTAGTGCAGTCGTGTTCACACCTTCACACTCGGCTGCTCGGTGTCGGTCTTCAGACGGTGGTGCTTGGCTTCCAGAAGTCAGCCAGTGATATGAGCTATTTACAGGGAGACATACTTAGGTTATAAATGTAGGCCTGTTGTCATGTTTTTCCTAAAGGTACACTGTAACCCAGTGGTTCCCAAACTTTTTTGACTCATGACCCCATTTTAACATCACAAATTTCTGCGACCCCAGACATTTTTTTTGCTAAAATTAATTTGTTTCTGATCATGTAATAGTTTGCTATACTATTTTGCAAATAAATGTTCATTTTTAGACAACATTTAGTGTATATAACAGGGGTGTCAAACTCATTTTCTTTCAGGGGCCATATTCAGCCCAATTTGATCTCCAGCGGGCCGAACCAGTAAAATTATAGCATAATAATCTATAAATACTGACAACTCCAAATTTTTAGTGCAAAAAATAACATTAAATGATGAAACTATTTCTATCCAAAACAAAAAAAGATGTGAAAACCTTGAAAAAAATGAAATTTTGGAGATAAAATAAGTCAAATTTTATCAATATTATGCCTCAACTTATGATTTGTACATTTGCATTACAGATCAGCTCTACCAAGACACAAAACAGGCAGAATATTGTTAAAATTGAACTTATTTTTCTTAGACATTCCAGGTTGTTCATATTCGTTATGACAAGTTATTGACATTTTCTTGTTCAAGGATATCAGAATTTAATATTCTTTGCAATAAATCAAAGAGAAAAAATTGGTGTTGCCATTATTTAAAGGCTTAATATCTTTTTTTTTTCACATTAAACCAAGAAGAAAATTTGGAGTCATTATTTCTAGGTTATTATGCTGTTATTTTCGAGTTTGATGCTCTTGACTATTAATATCTTCAAGGTAATTTTTACATTTTGCACTTTGTAAATTCATCTTGCGGGCCAGATTTTAACCTTTGGTGGGCCGGTTTTGGCCCCCAGGCCACATGTTTGACACCTGTGCTATATAATGTATATTATTATGGATGGAGCCAGAAAAGCCAGGTGTAGATTACTGCACAAAGTGAGAATTTTGGTTTCCTTGGTTTCCTTGGTTTCCTTGGGTTCCTGAAGCTCCACCCTCTTTGCCTGGTGGGACTTTCAGAGCATCTGTTTGTTGTATGATTTTATTTTTAAATTTTTTATTTTTTTCCAGAAAGATCAGTTGTAGTTGTGGTTAATAAAGGTTGAAGTTTAACTCATTTTATTAACCCTGTAGGGAAATTTAGGCTCTGATACACACAGTATCTAGCATTAGCATTAGCTTTAGCAATTAGCAATAGCATATAGCACACAGTGGGAACATTGAGCTGCTACTAAAGATGCTCAGGAACCAACTCCATCTAACATCTATCTAATAGATTCACCCAGAGAGTGACTAGATGCCCCCTCCCATCCCCTAGTTGATTTAATTACCTACTTTAATCTTGTTTATTTTTTTGCAAATCCAGCATTAGTCATTTTTTTTTTGTTTGTTTGTTTTTGTTTTGTTTTTCTGTTTCTTCTCCTTCTGTGTTTGCGTTTTGTTTTATTCTGTCTTTTCTTTCAAGGTGGGTGGGAAGGGATAATGGCTTATTATTGTTCATTCCGTGCGTTTACATGAGAACTTTTATTCCTGGTTTAAACTGATTAAAAGTTAGATCCTATTTCAGATGCCCATGGTAACACCTTATTCCAGTTGAAAAAGAAAAGTTAAGATTAAATTTAAACCTGATTAAAGTCACTGGTTTAATCCACTTTTGAATCCTGGCTAAATTATTCCTCGGACATGTAAACCCTTTATTCCGTTTGGACTTTATTCCTGCCATTCTGCACATACTCGTTGTCTTGTCCTGTCGCAATGACGCACACATTCTGCGCTGGCGGAAGAATATGCAATGCAGTCTAATCTTACCAAACCGTTCCAGTGGGCTATTCTGATGGGATCTACCAGCCTCTAAAACCCTGAAGGAATAGTTCACCACTTGTTTTTATTCATTCATTTGTCGTGCACTAATGAGTTCGATAAGTGGGCTAAACAGTTTGCACTGCAGTGCACCGATTGCCTTGTTCTCGCAGCCCTTCCGTTAGCTTAGCTTGGCCTAGCTTAGCATAATCGCTTCATTCCTAGGGTCAGACGGAGCCAGGCTTTTATAGGTGATTCGTAGTACTTTATGAGTGATTTTGTGAAATTCAGTTCTCCCTAATCATTACTTTAGTCCGCTGGTGTCAATATGATCACAAACTGAGGCTCAAATCATGGCCATGTGACTTACTGCACTAATAAAATCTTGGGAAATAAAAACTAATGCAAAGCTAAAACGGTAAAGCAAAGCTAATTTAGCACATGCATCCCTTCCAACAAAAAGATTTTCCAACTTCCGTCAACACAACAGTCCCAAGATTGTATGAGTGCAGTAAGTCGCGGACCTAAAGAAATAATTAGGGAGAATCGGATTTCACAAAATCACTTACAAAAGACAACAAATCACCTTTAAAAAACTGGCTACATGTGACCATGGAAATGCAGTGACTATGCTAAGCTAAGCTAACAGAAGGGCTGCGAGAACCGAATAAACGTTTCTCATGTAAACCTTTATTCGGGTTTAACATTTCCATGTAAACAGAAGAGAAAGTACTTTAGTTCCGGATTCATTTCTTCTGGAAAAATAAATCGGATTTAAAAAACATCATGTAACCGTACCCATTCATAGAAGCCATTTAGGTTAGATTAAAATTGTTGCTCTCAGGATATGTTGTATAAAGATAATTGTTTGCTACCTTTAACTAGAACACATTGAAATGTTGTACATGTTAGATATTACCATGTGTGTATGAAAATCCAATGAAAAGATTTATTTAAAAAAAAAAAAAAAAAAAAAAGCATCAGCATTATGGTCAGGGTCAAGGGGAATTAAGCCATATCATTAGCCTTATAATTAATAATTTTTGGCCAAATTGGGATATTTTCATAAAATGAATCAGCAGTGTTAGGAGAGTAAAGTTAAGCAGATATCACAATTTGGCCAAAAATATGACTTCAGCAATTATGCTATGAGGCTAACAATATGTAGATTTTTTTTAATGGGGGGAGGTGGGGGTCACTCCTGGCTCCAAATAGTCAACGTTCGGTCGGATAATAGTGGCTTAAAAGAGGCAGTTGAGAAACCGATGTGTGTCGTCATGATTCTTTAGTCTGCATTTGGCTACGCTGGTACTGTCTGGACCGTAAATTCAAGGTCATTGAAGTCCAGTGTAAAGCATCAATTTATGTGTTGGGAAAAGCTGTGTGTGCGTGACTTAAAATGTCCATTTACTTGAACAGTGCCAGTGTCTGTGGTGGCTGTGGCCATAAATGTGAATGAGTGTATGACATGGTGTTGTACGGAGTCACAACCGTCACAGAGTCAAGCTGTTCTGAAGGAAAACTGGAGCTGCTCCCATCAAATATACTTCAGACACACTTATATATAGCACAGTAATGATATTTTTAGAGCTCTTATATAATCACTTTTGGCTGTTTGTCTAGAATGAAAAAAGGATCTGTGTGGACATGTAGATAAGAAAGTCTGACAAAATTGTTACGCAATATGTCTATAAATATATTAAAGTTATAAATAAATTGCAACACAGTAATTTTTAGTTGGATCACAAGCACCGGATATCAAAATGTTTCCATCAGTCTGATCCGCTTTGATGCCTGTTTTTTTTTTTTTTTTTTATGGCTGATGGGACAGTGAAGGCAGCGACAGACACTGATGGACAGAAGAAATGAGAAAAAAAACATAGTAATAATAAAAATGATGATGATGATGATGATGAGGATGAGGATGAAGGAACACAGTGTAGAAGCAGAAGCTGATCCTGATCTCATCACCTCAGTCCGACGTCACATTCTACTCTTTCAAACCACAGCTCCTCCTCCTCTTCCTCCTCCATTCGTTCGATCCCTCAGCTCCCCCCTCTTTGAAGCCCTCCCCTCCTCCGAGTTCAGAATACAGTGTCTTCAGAGAGTGGAGGAGGAAGAGGAAAAACCCCAACAACTTCAAAGGGCTTTTCTTAGGTTGTATGAAGGTGGGGGGGGGGGGTTATTTTTAGCCCTCTGGTGAACACTTACACACTTGGGTTGAAAATGGAGAAGGGCAGATCTATCTATATATATGTGTGTGTGTATGTTTGCACACACAAATCTCTTTTCTATGAAATGCTTCTTCAGATATCTACATATTAGTGAAATGTTGAATGTTATGTTATAAATGTAAGTAAGGAGGCTCTGTGATGTGGACTGAAACCAATGAAAATACACTCTGTTTCTGTGCTGTACAGTAGTGTAGTGGTCCCTGAAGAAGTGGACAGACTCTCAATTTTTGCCCCTTCTTTTTTTTTTTTTTAAGTAGTCCAGAAAAATACCATTTTAAAAATAGTGACATGTAAGAGTACTCTATTTAGTTTACCCAAAAATCCATCAGTAGTATTTGCGCAATATTATAAAATCATCATGACTTGATCAGGAGCAGTTTGTAGGCATTACTGGTCACACAAGCAGCTGCATGAGTGTAAATGTATTCAACATGAGGCAAACATAGGACAACATTAGCCTTTCATAATGTTAGCCTTTCATAACATTAGCCTACTCACACAGTTTAACTATTAGCGACAAAATCTCTCCTCTAAATCTGCAGTCATATGACCAATAGTTTAAAACAGTGACTATTTCTGAAACCTCCTTAAAACTTACCTCAGAATTAAGTATTCCATGAAAGTAGGTTCTCTCGATATGTGTCACTCACTTGTTTATTCTGCCTTTCTTGTTCGCATTTCCAATAATTGCGCATCATTCAACGAAACGTGCAGTGACCTGTCAGTCAAGTTCCAGAGGTGGCCAGCGCTAGTTAGCAATATTTTCCTCAGCATGACCCGCCCTACTCTGCCTCTGATTGGCTCATCAGTCCTCATGCCTGATGTTAACCAATCTAATCAGTGAAGGTACCAAGTACTAGCCAATCAGAGGCAGAGCAGGGCTCAGTATTATAAAATTATCATGACTTGATCAAGAGCAGTTTGTAGGTGTTACTGGTCACACATCAGCTGCATGAATGTAAATGTATTCAGCATGAGGCAAACATAGGACAACATTAGCCTTTCATAACGTTAGCCTACTCACACAGTTATATTATTGGCGACAAAACCTCTTCTCTAAATCTGCAGTCATATGACCAGTAGTTTAAAGCAGTGACTCATTCTGAAACCACCTTAAAACTTACCTCAGAATTATGTATTCCATGAAAGTAGGTTCTCTTGATATATGTCAATCATTTGAAAGACATTTATTCTGCCTTTCTTGTTCGCATTTTCAATAATCGCGCATCTTTCAACAAGACGTGCAGTGACCTGTCAATCAACTGGGATGTCAGTGGCACCTGAGGTGTCCAGTCAGGTTCCAGAGGTGGCTGGCACTAAGCAGAGCCCTGGCTCTGGCGTTAAGTTAGCAATATTTTCCTCGGTATGACCCGCCCTTAGGGATGGGAATCGATACGAATTTAACGATTCCGATTCCATTATCGATTTTGCTTATTGATCCGATTCCTTATCGATTCTCATTGGGTGAGGGAATAAAAAGAGTACAGACGGGTGCGTTTGCATTAACTGTCTTTTTATTTCCATCTCTGCACAGAAAATATACCATATACAATATGTACAAATAATAATAACAGATGATGCCGGGCCTGGTTTGGGGAGGAGGGGGGTGGGGGCGTGCAGTGAAAGTGAAAGTGAAACTAAAGACACTTTACTAATTCCTCTATTGTCGCATTTCTACTATGTGGAACCAGTTCGACTTGGCCCGTCTCCCGTTGTTGTGCACCTCATTTCCTTTCCCCTACCTTCGGAAACTTGTATTTGAGGGGGTACGACTTTTGTTGCCCACACCGGAACTGGAACTGGGCCCAGATGATGGCCTAGTGTTCACTCTGCCACTAGATTCACAAGCGCTGCTAAGTAGCATGTCAAATAAATCACATGCTGTGGACAAATGTTAGAACATATTGGAGGGATTCCACCCTTTTAAGAAATGGAAGCTTTGCATGTGTGACAAGTGGACCTGGTGTCGTCTTTTTAGACCGTTTCTGCCACAAAGCCATGTTGGCCATGTTCTGACCAAAACAATGCAGCGTTCGCGTGAGGTCATGGCACATGCGCAACAAAGGCGGAATTGATAAGCAGAATCGTTAAGCAGGCAGGCAAACGATTCCAAGGAATCAAGCTACTGGGATCCGGTTCTCATAAAGAACCAGTTCTCGGTTCCCATCCCTACTCTGCCTCTGATTGGCTGATCAGTCCTCATGTCTAAAGTTAACCAATCTAATCAGTGAAGGTACCAAGTAGTAGCCAATCAGAGGCAGAGTAGGGCGGGTCATGGCTTCACCACCCTAGGAGAAAACATGGGCAATTTGGCTCAGATACTACTGAATGGTGCACATCAAGGGGATTCAGAAGTAGGTATACGCAATACTGACTGAAAAATAAGTAGGTATACTCTGTACACCGCCGTATACCCTGGACTACATCTCTGCACCAAGATAAATGATGACATTAGACCCAGTAACCTGTTTATTAGCCTAGATGCTGATATTATCCTGGTTCTGGTCCAGTCTCTCTACGACAGAAGTGTTTACATTTACATTTTTATTCACATTGGGTAGTTATTCACATTATTACTAGAACAGTTGGGTCTATTTAAAACTATCATGGCTGTAGTAAAAGCCTGTGATTTGGATGAAACATTGTCTCCTTTGCAATATTTGTTTGTGGTTCATTTTTCATAGTCTTGAATTTGAGCTCAATCAGAGCGAGTGTGAAACCTACCAGTCTGTTCTCCACATCGAGGTTGGTAACACTTACTAGATTATAGAGGTTAAAGGGCGGTTAATCTAGTTTCTTGGAATAGCTCTGCATCTGAATTCCAGAAAAGCCCACGCTCAATAACTTGACGGGTTTTATGCCAGGCAGGGATACATTCATCACAAATCCATAAAACCTGTTACCTGATGCTCATTACTCTGTTAATGATTTTATCATCTCTCATCCATGTTAATATCTTGTATAAAGGTCATAAAATGAGCTAATAATGTAATGATTTCCCTCGATGATTACTTCCGTTGATTTCCTATTCTCTCATGACTTACTGTATTATCATCATTATAGTCTTTCTCATTACATTCTCTCATTTTGTCTGCAATCATTTTGTCAGAGGGATGGTCACAGTTTTCACAAAGTGTAGGTCTGAGCTTCAAATAAGATACTTCATATTCACATGGCTTCGGCTTTTACACACAGAAGTGTTGGTTTATCTCATATATGCCTTCATCTGCTGATGGATGGATGGATGGATGGATGGACGGATGGTTGGGTGGATGGATGGATGGATGGATGGATGGATGATGGATGGGTGTACAGACAAATGGATGGATGGATGGACGGATGGATGTGTGGGTGGGTGGGTGTACAGACAAATGGATGGATGGATGATGGATGGATGAATGGATGGATGTGTGGGTGGGTGGGTGGACGGATAGACGGACGGACGGGGGATGGATGGATGGATGTGTGGATGGACGGACGAATGCATGGATGGATGTACGGACAAACAGATGAATGGATGGATGGATGTGTGGGTGGACGGATGGATGGATGGGTGTACAGACAAATGTATGTATGGACAGATGGATGGATGTGTGGGTGGACGGATAGACGGATGGACGGATGCATGGGTGGGTGGGTGTTCAGACAAATGTATGGACGGACGGATGGACGGACGGATGGATGGATGGATGTGTGGGTGGGTGGGTGGACGGATAGATGGACGGACGGACGGAGGATGGATGGATGGATGTGTGGATGGACGGACAGATGGATGTACAGACTAACAGATGGATGGATGAATGGATTGATGGATGTGTGGGTGGACGGATGGATGGGTGTACAGACAAATGTATGGATGGACAGATGAACGGATGGATGGATGACAGATGAATGGATGGATGGATGGATGGATGGATGTGTGGGTGGATAGACAGATGGACAGATGCATGGATGGGTGGGTGGGTGGGTGTTCAGACAAATGTATGGACGGACAGATGGATGGATGGATGTGTGCGTGGACGGATAGACAGATGGACAGATGCATGGATGGGTGGGTGGGTGGACGGATGGATGACAGATGGATGGACGGATGGATGGATGGATGAATGGATGTGTAGGTGGATGGATGGATGGATATGATATATATATTATGTATATATACAAGATATTGTTTCCTGTAGAAGTCATGCAGTTGTTTTTTGGTTTTTGGTTTTTTTTTCCATCATATTTCCTTTCTATTTTCTTATGATATTTATATATTATTATGTTCATTACAACCATGTAAAAGAACATAGCTAAAAGTGCCCCGAGATTCTGCACAGGATGGTACATATTTAAAGTCATTTTATTTATATTGGCTGTGTAACAACGCAAACTTACATCGATAGCTTCTATTATTCGTCAAAACCATGAAGCTCTATTTCTACTGTAGTCAACGTTGTGCATCATTTGTTCAAGAGTCAAAAAAACACTGCAATGAGTAAGAGGAAAACAAGAGCAGCACCCTGGACTTTGAGAGCAAATCTATCAGGAAGGTGTTCAGTTTGAACATAACGTGTTTAGTGCAACTTATGAAGACAGAAACATCCACAGTCAACGACAGGTTATATACAGTAGGTATTTACATCATCATCAGAACATTATGAGCCATAAGGTCAGTGATGCATCAGCAGAATCTGAACTGCAACAAAATAAACCTGACTTGAAAGAGCTGAGAAAACTGATTTTACACATAATACAGACTAAATGATAGACAAACCTTCTGAGAGTGATTCATGGATGCGTCTCAAACTGCAAACAATGCATGTGTCCTTAACTAACTTCAAGCTACAGTTTCCATTGTGTTAAAAGCATCCATCTGCTCGGCCGTCACCGTCCCCAGAAGCAGCTGTTTCATTTGCATTGGACTGCATCTGTTCTACGAGCTGAAAGGACACAAGCAGCCTGGAAAAAAATAGGCTCCGAGACGTATGGAAGAAAAAAAAAAAACACATGCTTTTGATGCAGTTTCCTCAGCTTAGAGCCAAACTGGGAACCTGATCAGTAATATCCACAGGGACACATCTGTGTTCTTTCTCTGAAAATTGTTTGATGGAGCATGTGAAGCTCTCGCGCTAATGATTGCAGAGGAGGTTGTATGATCACTGCTGCCATCTATCAGCAGGAAGTACACAAGCTATAGGATAGGCCAGGGGGGGTCAAACTTATTTTAGTTCGGGGGCCACATTTAGCCAAATTTGATCTGAAGTGGTCAGTCAAATAATAACATGGTTATTATCATTAACCCTTAATAAGGCAAGTGACTATTTTTGGTCATTTCCACATACAATACAAGATAATGACACTAACAGTTCCAGTGAGGACAGTGAGTCACCAATCTCAGGTCCAATGTGGTCTACAGGGTCTGTAAGGTCCACCTCTGCATGAACAGTGAGTGCACTATAAAAAATGATTCATGGGGTTAGTAAGTTAAGTTTAAAATCAAGAGCTTTCTCTGCTTAAAAAAATTAAGTTTGTTACATGTACACATTTAAATCAGATGATAAGTTATTTTATTAAGTTGGTCTAAATGAAAAACAAGGAAAACACTCTTAACTTAATAACATATTGATTTTGAACAGACATTTCTGCCTTTAACTTAACAAAGAAATATATTAAGTTAGTACAGCTTCAAAATCTTGTAAGCTTCCTCTAAAAGCTGAGTACAAAGCTGACGAGCCTGGACATGTTTTGCTGACAGACCACGCCTACCACAAGAAAAGGAGGGAAGCACAGGAAAAAAAAGGGAGAAACATGATTTTGCACAGAACTTTACCAAACTTTAAGGCTTGATAGAATTTAGCTTTGTTTCTGCAACAGTAGTTTTAATTATTCAAGGACTGAATAATACACATTTTGCTCCTTTCTAATTTAAAATTGTAGTACATATTGTCGCGTATTTGC
Organism: Sphaeramia orbicularis; assembly: GCF_902148855.1. Classification (NCBI taxonomy): domain Eukaryota; kingdom Metazoa; phylum Chordata; class Actinopteri; order Kurtiformes; family Apogonidae; genus Sphaeramia; species Sphaeramia orbicularis. The sequence continues at coordinate 41,454,963 of NC_043963.1, read as the reverse complement.
TGCATTGCATTGTGGGTATTGGGTATATTGTTGAAAACGTGTTCTTTTATGTGCAGGGGTTCAGCAGGGTTGTGATGTTGGTGTTAATTTTGAGTTAATGTGTGCATTGAGTAGTAGTAACTTTGAACATTTATCGGACCGAAGCGTAATAATAATCACCGAGTCAGACTTTATGTGTATCACAAGCAAAGTTATAATCGTTAATGAATTGACGAAAACTAGAATTGTAAAAACATTTTCGCTAACTGAAATAAATAAAAACTAGAATTAAAAGAAAAAAAGCAATAACTAACTGAAACTGTATTATGTGTTTACAAAACTAACTAAAACGTATGTAAATTCTGAATAAAATTCAATTCGTTTTCGTCTTTGTCAAAAGTCGGATTGATATAAAATCGATTTATTTCCCTCAAGCGATTTTAGCTGCTGGCACCATATGATATTTAACGGTCCGTCACTTGTGGTTTAGAGTTGTCTTCTGGAGACTAAAGTTGAGAGAAAGCAGCAGAGTCCTGTTTTCGATTTATTTGAATACGACGGCGAAGAAGATAAAAGATATAAAAAAAACTAAAACTAAGCATTTACAAAAAAACAAAACCTAATAAAAACTAGCAAATCTGCACTAAAACAAATTAAAACTAACTGAATTACAGAAAAAAACAAACTAAATAAAACTAAACTATAATGGAAAAAACCAAAACTATTAGAACCTTACTAGTATCATTGCCGTCGTATGAAACTTCCCAGCATCCTTCAGTGCACACACGCTGCAAGACAAAGCACTTAAAATATTCACAAACGCTCTCCGATTGAGCCGCAGACGTAAAGTGTTTTGAACATTTATCGGACCGAAGCATAATAATAATCACCGAGTCAGACTTTATGTATATCACAAGCAAGGTTATAATCGTTAACGAAAATGAACGAATTGACGAAAACTAGAATTGTAAAAACATTTTCGCTAACTGAAATAAATAAAAACTAGAATTAAAAGAAAAAAACAATAACTAACTGAAACTGTATTTATTGTGTGTTTACAAAACTAACTAAAACAGATAAAAATTCTGAATAAAATTCCCTTCGTTTTCGTCTTTGTCAAAAGTCAGATTGATATGAAATCAATTTATTTCCCTCAAGCGATTTTAGCTGCTGGCACCATATGATATTTAACGGTCCGTCACTTCTCGTCACTTGTGGTTTAGAGTTGTCTTCTGGAGACTAAAGTTGGGAGAAAGCAGCAGAGTCCTGTTTTTGATTTATTTGAATACGACGGCGAAGAAGATAAAAGATATAAAAAAAACTAAAACTAAGCATTTACAAAAAAACAAAACCTAACAAAAACTAGCAAATCTGCACTAAAACAAATTAAAACTAACTGAATTAAAGAAAAAACTAAACTAAATAAAACTAAACTATAATGAAAAATCCAAAACTATTATAACCTTACTAATATCATTGTCCTCGTATGTTCGACTGTGCATGGAAACTTCCCAGCATCCTTCAGTGCACACACGCTGCAAGACAAAGCACTTAAAATATTCACAAACGCTCACCGATTGAGTTGCAGACATGAAGTGTTTTGAACATTTATTAGACCGAAGCATAATAATCACCGAGTCAGACTTTATGTGTATCACAAGTGAAGTTGCCCATGGAAAAGACGTGTCTGGTCTAGAATGAAGATTCAGTGTGATGTCTGCCATGTATGTTAGCCATGTCCCAGTGGAGCCTAGCGCTTTACTGACAGCACCCCCCCCACCCCCCACCCTCCAACCCCCAACCCCACCCCCTTAGGGCTGCAGAGTAGGAATAAGGCACAATCAGCTCCCCGGTGATGTTCACTTTGATGAATGAGCAGAGGTGTAAAGTATAGATTACCATTTTTGTTGTAGCGTCAAAATGGCATGTACGCATTTCCCAGAGGGTTTTGTTGTGCGTGTGTGTGTGTGTGTGTGTGTGTGTGTGTGTGTAGGCTACATGCTGCACTTTGTTTGCAGGTGTGAGTGCTCACAGATGAGTGTACGCTGCATGTTTTCAATACACTCTCAGCTGTCTCGAGGTGAATAATGTATAGGAGGTAATGCTTGCATGTTTTCCATTTTTCTACCTTCTCACCCTCGTCATCTCTACAACTCGTGAACCTTCACACACAGTCGACTGAACTCTGCTCACATCAGCAGTGTTCCACCTGCAGTATGAAAACATATTCAGGTAAAACTTCAGCAGTGTAATCAGAATTAATTGCAGGGTTGGGCCGAGCCTTTACGGAGCCCCGAGCCCAAGCCCCTTTATCATCCACACGGCTACGACAACTATTCCATTATCTGTTTTATTCATTATGTCTGTGTTCCTGAGAACATACGACCATTAGCATGCTTGAACTTATGCTTTTTAATACATAGTGTGGGTATTTGAACACACATTGTATATTATGAAATGTTTGCAAGAATATTCAGGTTCAGAGGCATCCATAATTTATTTAATTATTCACGTTTTATCAGGGTTATCAACGTTTTATATTAAATACCTTCGCCAAGGAGGTTATGTTTTTGCCAGGGTTTGTTTGTCTGTCTGTTTGTCTGTCTGTTAGTGTGCAACATAACTCAAAAAGTTATGGACAGATTTTGATGAAATTTTCAGGGTTTGTTGGAAATGGGATAAGGAAGAAATGATTCACTTTTGGGGGTGATCTGGAAGAAATCCTGGATTCTGGATCATTTTGAAATTTTCGTTAACATTGTGGTAAATGGGGCCAAAATTTTCGTTTCCCAATATCTCGCTTAATTATTGACCAAAACTCATGAAATTTAACTCAGGAATTGACAATGGGTCCTCTATCACATTTCAAAGACCAGAAAATTTCATCAAAATCTGTCCATAACTTTTTGAGTTATGTTGCACACTAACGGACAGACAAACAAACAAACAGACAGACAGACAAACAAACCCTGGCAAAAACATAACCTCCTTGGCGTGGGGGGGCCCACGGGGGGGGGCCACTGATCAGCCTTGGCGGAGGTCTGCGCTCTCCGAGTGCTTCTAGTTTCAACTATTTCACTACAGCACAAGTGTCAAACATGCAGCCCGGGGGCCAAATCCGGCCCGCCAAAGGGTCCAATCCGGCCCCTGGAATGAATTTGTGAAATGCAAAAATTACACTGAAGATATTAACAATCAAGGATGTTAAAATCATTTTAGGTTATTTCAATCTAAAGTGGATCAGACCAGTAAAATACTATCATAATAACCTAGAATTAATGAAAACTGTAAATTTGTCTCTTTGTTTTAGTGTAAAAAAAAGTAAAATTACACAAAAACATTTTTACATTTACAGACTAGCCTTTTTACAAAAAATGTGAATATCTGAAATGTCTTAAGAGAAGTATGTGGAACTTTACTAATATTCTCCCTGTTATTTAATGTTTTGTGTATTTGTAGATCCGCTGTGATCTCTAAGTTGTGATTCATGTGTATAAATGATAAACTAAGGCATAATATTGTTAACATTGCTCTTATTTCACTAAAGAATTTTCAGGGTGTTCATATTTTTTCATGTTATGTTCAAGTACAATTCGTAGATGTAAACATTTTCATTATGGAATTTACTTTTTTCACTCAAAAGTTCTTATCCTATTATTGATATTATTTGACTGGTCCGACCCACTTTAGATCATATTAGGCTGAATGTGGCCCCTGAACTAAATGAGTTTGACACCCCTGCACTACAGGGTGTATCAAAAAAAAACAAAAAAACTACAGATTTGGAAAAATTACCCCCAGTTCCACATTTGATAATTATTGGAATTTTCTTTTATGGATGTCAGTAGGTAGGGGATTGGTGGATGTTTGTCCAAATTTACAGACCCAGGTTTTCATGCATGAGTGAGCAGGGGCAAAATGCACAATTCAAGTTAAAACTGGTTTGCGCAAAGTAGCGGTGGAATTTTAATCCAATCAAAGGTCATGGGAGGGGACAATGGGCATCCATCTTGTTTTCCACAAAATTGCCAAATTACAGCATTAACACTTTGGCCACCATGTCAATTTCATTTCTTTACCCATGGCAGTTGTTCCTGCCTTTCAAAGTTAATTCAACTTGTTTAGGCCTGAAAATGTCACTGAGGACAGACCAAGGTAGCCCTAACCCTAACCCCAACCCTGCTCACTCATGCATGAAGTGAACAAGTTAGAACAATATATCTATAAGTCATATACGCCATATTATTGATGGAAGTATATTGGTGTACGGACACTACAGGAATTTTGGTGAACAACGCACCATTGAAAACATGCGGTTGGACGTAAACATCCGTTTGCCACATTGTTACCAAATTTTCTGCAGCCAGGGAGCAGACCAAAATCTGTCTAGTTGTGCATATTTAGTCATAATAATACTGAAATAACAGGTTCCCATTCTATTATAACAATTAAAGGGCTGTAAAAGAAGGGTTTTCAGAACAAAATGGTTGATTGTCTTAATACTGAAAATAAGAATTGATAATCAAACAGCTGTTCAACAAAAATGATCAGTAAATGAAAAGCAATGTGATGTGTGTATTTTGTAATAAAAAAGACACAGGAGTTGAGTAGAAATTATTTACTGTGTTACAAAACATTATGTACAATAATTTTACTCTCTTATAACAATAAAATTGTGCACGTGTTTTCACGCTCATTGGGTCGCCATTTTATCAGTTTTTATCCGATTTTCTTCAAATTTGGAGGATTGAAGATCTAGTAATAAGATGACCAAAGAAACATTTTGGGAATGGTTTTGGGGGTATCTTTTTGCAATACTGATTAATAACTGATGCAAATATACTTGTACACCTTGATTGTGATCAGGCTGCACAGCATACAAACTAAACACCTTCATCATTTGAAATAGGATGAGCAGAAGGGGGAGGGGGGCAGAGCATCAGCATCAGCCAGTTTATATCCTCACTCCCAGCCAGTCAGCATCAGCTTCCACCAGTCACACACCTGCAGCTGATCAACATTCATACAGTAATTTGTGGCACTGAAGAGAGAGAGAGAGAGAGAGAGAGAGAGAGAGAGAGCTGTCAAAACAAACAAACAAAACAGAAATACATGACTCATAGTTCATGTAATATTTTTGTTTTGATTTATCAGTTTTATTTTTACCTCCGCCAAGGAACGGCAGAGATTATGTTTTCTTCGGGGTTTGTTTGTTAGTTTTGTCTGTTTGTCTGTTAGGAAGATAACTCAAAAAGTTATGGATGGATTTGGATGAAATTTTCAGGAAATGTTGACACTGGCACAAGGAACAAATGATTACATTTTGGTGGTGATCGGGGGAGGGGACTGATCTGCCTTGGTGGAGGTCTGCGCTCTCTGAGTGCTTTTCTGGTTTGTTCTTTTTTCTTTTGATGTTTCAAAATCATCCCTGTATGGTGTATCTGTAAGTTTATATATTTATAATAATAGCTTTATTTATATAGCACCTTTTAAAACAAAGTTTACAAAGTGCTTTGACAAACAAGTAAAGGGCACAACAGCAGGATAAAAGATGTAAATAAAAACACTAAAATAGAAGCAACATAATAGGAGAGATGTGTACAACAATGCAGAAACATGACACTTCAAATAGATTAAATGAATCGGAATAAGGAGGGCAGGGGTAATGTAACATGATGCTGTTAAATCAATGCAAAAGTAGAGGCGTGAGATAAAACAACATCATGTATGAGAATATAAACCAACAATCAAACAGGATAAGATTCAAAAATTAAAAAAAAAAAAAAATTTAAATTTAAAATTAAAAGGGACAAACATCACATAAAAGCAAGTCTATAAAAGTGTGTCTTAAGAAGTGACTTAAAAGATGCCACTGATTCCGCAAGCAGGCCGTTCCAAAGTCGAGGGGCCCTGATGGAAAAGGCCCGGTCACCCTTAGATTTAAGCCTCGACTTTGGAACAGCCAGGAGCCCTCTGCCTGAGGATCTAAGGCTATGTGCTGGCTCGTAGGTAGTTAACATGTCATCTATATAGCTTGGAGCCAGACCCATTCGGGCTTTAAAAGTAATCAGTAAAATCTTAAAATCAATTCTAAAACACACAGGGAGCCAATGAAGGGATGCCAGGATAGGAGTTATGTGATGTCGCCTGTTAAAACCAGTGAGAAGCAGAAGAATATTTATATACGTTCCCTCTGTAAAATGGGCCTTATCGCACTGTAATGAACTGTAGACGTTTGTTAAACACCATAAACATCCTGTAAAAGCTTCTGTTAAAACAATAAATACATGACTCATCAGGACCACATGGGTCATCACATCAGTGACATGTTGCCTCCTTCATGGGCTGTTCCAGCACCGGTAGTGACGCAGACTCGTTGTATTGTTTGTCCGATTACTTGGGCTGTGATGGACTGGTCTTTGACCCTCTGCGGCAGACACCAGTCTAAGGCTACATTCAGACTGCACCCAAATGTGGCCCAAATCTGACTTTTTGCTGCTATTTGTCCTGTATCTGATCTGTTTAAGACAGTCTGAACGGCACAAATCTGATTTTCTCAAATCCAACCCAGGCCACTTTCATATGTGGTCCTAAATCTGATACATATCGGATATTTTGCAATGCGACATCAGTCTAAACGGCCAGGTCGCATTTATCCAACCTTTATGTCATTGAAATGCAAGTACAGCCTGACTGCAACACGCTTGCGAACAGATATAGGTCGCCAGAGATGAGTGTCTTGCTGTGAGAGTGTTACGGAGAGGCGGTCACAGATATATTTAAATGTTCTTGTCATTCAAAAATTATGAATGAAGTCTGTGTCAGTGAAGGCACTAACATCACTATCCCACCACTCCTGACTCCGACTCTGCATCCAAATATTTTGTACAGATGTAGCAGCCATTGCACCACAAAAGGCCAGAGCAAAAAACCTGGCTCTCCTCTTTTTTAATCTTCTACTGAAAATTATTTGACTGTAATGGCAAAATTACTTATATCCATATATATTCATATATTCATTCATTCATTGAATGAACCTGCTTTATCCTCACTAGGGTCACAGGGGTCGCTTGGGGCCTATCCCAGCTACATAGGGGCGAAGGCGGGGTACACCCTGGACAAGTCGCCAGTTCATCGCAGGGCTATATTTACCACCGCCAAGGAGGTTATGTTTTTGCCAGGGTTTGTTTGTCTGTCTGTTTGTTTGTCTGTCCGTTAGTGTGCAACATAACTCAAAAAGTTATGGACAGATTTTGATGAAATTTTCAGGGTTTGTTGGAAATGGGATAAGGAAGAAATGATTAACATTTGGGGGTGATCCGGAAGAAATCCTGGATTCTGGATCACTTTGAAATTTTCGTTAACATTGTGGAAAATGGGGCCAAAATTTTCGTTTCCCAATATCTCGCTTAATTATTGACCAAAACTCATGAAATTTCACTCAGGAATTGACAATGGGTCCCTCTATCACGTTTCAAAGGCTGATCCGGATCTGATCCAGAAGGCGGATTTTATTTTAAAAAATAAATGTAGGATTTGTATCACCGATTATGTGGGGAATTTTTGCGCTTGGCGGAGGTCTGCGCTCTCTGAGTGCTTTTCTAGTCATATATATTTTCATATATTTCATATATCATATAGGCTTCTAACTCTATTTCAGATATATTCATGTCACTGTGTATTATAGAGCAGTTTTGACCTCTTTTGTGTTTTGTCCAGAGTAGAAGGCCAAACCAACATTTCTCACAGGGGTCTTATCTCTAAGTTCCTGACACTAACCAAAACACTTTCGACACATCATAATTTTCTCATTGGAGACAGAAGACTACATTGTGATTTGTATTTTTGGGTTCAGACCATCTCAGTCTTTTGTCTGAGTGATATTTCTTTCTATGGAGCTCCAAATAAAGTGATTTCTTTGACACTGAACGCTTGAACTGACCCTTCTTTTTTGAAGACGAATTAGTAGAGTATTATTTTTCCATAACAGTACTGACTTTGGTTGTAGAGAAACTTTATCATGCCACAAACACGTCGATACAAGATGCCTCCATATTTACGTCCATAAACACAGTGCGTGCTGCATGGTCATGTATTACGTCAGGACCTCTTTTGCACATGCGGGTCATTGTGAAGGCGTAAACAACAAAGAAATTCGTGGAGAATGGATTGGTTGTCAGTCAGGCCTTCCTTTATTGTGCACAGGTGAGAAACTGACAAACGAAGCTTTGCCCTCTCTCAGAAGTCAGTTCTGACCTGTCCAGGAAGTCAGTCTAACTTATAGTAGCCTGCGCTACGCTTAAATGTGATTGGTTAATATGATGTATGACACTGTCGCTAAGCAGAAGAAAGAAAATACGATACAAACAGACAGAATGCAAGACCTTGGAGTTGTCCTGGGAAGTTTTAGGGAGATGGGTTATGTTGTATCTTGTGGTATTGTTAGAGACAAAGTAGCTTACAAAACATACGGAATTGAGAAACTGACTGAGAGTAAACATTCATATCTTGGCCTGTGCTTAGAAAGAGAATGAAGACTGAAGAGCTATCATAGGTGTCTTATAAACTAATAGAACACTTATGGTCAGTATTAAAATCAGTATTAACAGGGTCACTTCAGGGTCGCATTCAGTTCATAGCGAGAACTAATAGAAGTCACATTTAATTTGTAATATGAACGAGCACACAAAAAATCGGACATCACAAAAAAATCCGAATTGTGCATTAAGGCCTGCTGTCTGAACATAGCCCAAGATGACATGTTGTTGACCAGTGCTGGGTCGCGTCTCTAGGACAATGGTGGAGTGCGACGTTTACGGCTGCACAAACAAGCGCAAACTCGTGCTTTCCACTCAATCTCGCTCACTGACTGCTGCTTGTTTACTCGCACTCAAATCAATGATGGTACGTGTCTTCTGGCTGCTCCACATAGGTTCTGCCCCCACCTGTTATTCACATAATAAAAAGGTCCAGTGTGATGCATTTATGGTGATCTTTAAAGGTAGGGTAGGAGATCCTGGAAAAACGGTTCGAGCAAGCTACATTTTGAAAATACACAATTCAGAAGTCCAAACCCCTTTCTTCAGACTTCTAACTAATCTCGGGCTAGTAAGAACAGCTGATTGCAGTCAGACTGATGTCAGGCTAGCAGCCCACAAAGTTTGCTTTGAACGCTGTAATCTGTGCATTTCACCATAATGTTTATCAACAGAACAGCCTCAGTTCATACCTATCTCGCTAACGTTACATTTCCTAGTGATTTACGTTAATGACAAAACAGTTTGCCAGTGAACTTTTCATCCTAATATAGTTAATATAGCTCTGGCTTCGTTTCCTGTACAAGTGCTCCGAACCTCTGAGAATGCACGATTCATACACGGAGAGGGGTACGCGCAGAGGGGGGAGGGACAAATGGCAGTTAATTTTGATAGACATATCACCGTTCAATCATTTCAATGAGCCGGTTAAAATGATTGGATGGTGTTTTTTCAGTCCTGTCCATTCCACAGGTGGCTAAATTTTTTTATTTTTGTGTTAGAGCATTTAATTAATTGGTTGTAATCAGGATGTGAAGGAGATTTTAAGCAATATAGTAAAAAAAAAATGCTCCAGGGAAACATCTCCTACCCTACCTTTAATGTTGTCAGTATCAAATTCATCTTGCGGGCTAAATTTTAGCATTTGGGGGTCCAGTTTTAGCCCGCAGGTGGTATGTTTGACATCCCTGATTTAGATGTTCAGTGTGGCAGATATGTAAAGGATTGTTATTTTAGAATTTGGTGTTTTTTTTTTTTTTTTACTCTAGCTGACTGCACTTCTAAAGTAGTGTAATTTGACCCAGTAATGGAACCAGCAAACATCAACAAAGCACAAAAAAGACTCAAGACATCAAGTTAAGCACATCAGCACAAATCAGTCTGAATTCTATGGATTCGAACTGACTCGCAGAGATGTTTATGTTGGAGTTGGTTTGTGTTGAGCTGGCAGTTGACGTTATCCGACTGAATTTCTGCGACAACAGCAGAATGTGTTGTGGTTGTAGAGGAGCAGAAGGACAGCAGTGAAGTATCCAGGAGAGGAGTGAGTGGAAGGAGAGGCAAGGGGTATTGGTTTTGGTTCGGTTTGTTTGCTTGTTAACACTCTAACAGCAAAACTACTGGTTGAATTCATACCAAATTTGGTTTATAGATTGCCAGTGACCCAGAACAGATGTGGTTACATTTTGGGAATGTAGGTCAAAGTTCAAATTTTTTATGAATTTTTTAAATCTTTTTATTTTCTCCCATTTACTTGTAATTGGCAAAATTTCAAATATCTATAAACTATCAGTTTTGCATTAATTTACTTCAAACTTGGCACATATATAGAGGCCATTGTCATATATCACTGACATAAAGCTAAGGCGAATATTTGATCTGTATTGGCGGAAGTCTGCGCTCTCTGAGTGCTTTTCTTGTTTTGTCATGTGTTTCCAGATGGTGCTTTCGTACTTTGCTGCTGTAAACCTGGAGTTTCCCCTTGTGGGACTAATATATATCTTATCTGATCGTATCTTATCTTATTGTATCTTACCTTATCTTATCTTACTGAATCTTATCTTATTGTATCTTACCTTATCTGGTCTTATTGGATTTTATCTTATCTTATCTTATCTTATTGTATCTTATCTTATCTTATCTTATCTTATTGTATCTTATCTTATGTTATTGTATCTTATTTTATCTTATCTTATCTTATTGTATCTTATCTTATGTTATTGTATCTTATTTTATCTTATCTTATTGTATCCTATCATGTCTTATCTGATCTTATCTTATTGTATCTTATCTTATCATGTTTTATCTTATCTTATCTTCTCTTATCTTATTGTATCTTATCTTATCTTATTGTATCTTATCTTACGTTATTGTATCTTATTTTATCTTATCTTATCATGTCTTATCTTATCTTATCTTATCCTATCTTATCTTATCTTATCTTATCTTATCTTATCTTATCTTATCTTATCTTATCTTATCTTATCTTATCTTATCATGTCTTATCTTATCTTATCTTATCTTATCTTATCCTATCTTATCCTTTCCAATCTTATCTTATCCTTTCCAATCATATCGTATCGTATCGTATCGTATCGTATCTTGTCTTATCTTATCTTATCTTATCTTATCTTATCTTATCTTATCTTATCTTATCTTATCTTATCATGTCTTATCTTATCTTATCTTATCCTATCTTATCCTTTCCAATCTTATCTTATCCTTTCCAATCATATCGCATCGTATCGTATCGTATCTTGTCTTATCGTATCTTATCTTATCTTATCTTATCTTATCTTATGGTTGACCCCCAGTCCTAAACCTCCGTCTCCTTACGCTGACCCAGTCTCTGTCCTTCTCTGTGCTCCTACAGGAGTGTGCCTGGTGCTGGGATGCATGATCTTCCCCGACGGCTGGGATGCTGAGGTCATCCGGGACATGTGTGGGGAGCATGCGGGGAAGTACTCCCTGGGCGACTGCTCCGTCCGCTGGGCCTATATGCTGGCCATCATGGGCATCCTGGACGCCCTCATCCTCTCCTTCCTGGCCTTTGTCCTGGGCAACCGCCAGACAGACTTCTATCTGGATGATTTGCAGACAGACAACAAAGGTAAGAAAAACACTGACAAACATTTCCCTGCATCATCACAGTTGTTAGAATTAGAGCAGGGATGGACTAACTATTTTAGCTCAAGACCCAAAGGAGTCTTCAGTGTTTCCCAGGTTCTTAACTTGTAAAAGTACATTTTCAATTATAAGAATATATGCAGTTTTTTTTTTTTTTTTTTACAGACTTACAGAAGATTTGATCACATTTTCAGGTCCAAATTCACAAGAAGTTTTGAAATTAGTGAATATTTTACACAGTGCCTTAGCTTATAAGACCACTGTAAAACACGCTCTTCTTCTGTTCTTCATCACTAAATTTGCAAATGGTAAATTTACTGTAAAAAAAAACAACAAAATATTCAGTTTGACCAAAAAAAAAAAAAGGGTTACTAATAAGACAACCATAAACTTCACAGTTGATAACAGCTATTTGTTAGAAGAAGAAGACCATAAAAATGCAAACATAAAAAAGCTGTTTAATCTACTTTAAAAACTGAGTTGTAATGTAATTCTGTAGTTCTTTTGGTAAACTATATTAAAAACCAATTCAAAAAAATCATGATACAGATGTATGAAATAATGTGGAGCACTACTGTAAAATTCAACTTAACCAAAAATTTGTAAAAATAAACTAAAATTTGGTATCGACATTATTTATCATTTCTTATCCTACTGTTTATATTATTTTTACTGGTCCGGCCCTCTTTATAACATATTAGTCTGTGTGTGGCGCCTGAACTCAATGAGTTTGACACCCCTGACTTAAGGGATTTAAAAATGCACCATTCAATTCTGAACTTAACCCTTTCATGCATGAACTATGACAACCTTCATCAAGATTTTTTTCTTGAGTGTTTTTATTCCTCCTTAGGCATGAAAAAAACAATGTGATTGAGTTTTTTTTTTTCTTTTCATGGAGTTACATAATGTCCATGCATTAAATTTTTGAAGTAAAGAAACATGTTTAAAACCCAATATCAGAAACTGAGATGAAAACAACGAAATAAAACCTTTTTTTTTTTTTTGAACTTTTCATTTAGATTTTTGCACAACATAAAACAGAACAAAACATCTGAGACAAGACGTACAGGGTGGGGAAGCAAAATTTACAATATTTTGAGGCAGGAATTGAAAGACAGTGTATGACCAATTAGTTTGTTGAAAGTCATGAGAATTTATTTGCCACAAGAAAATTTCCATAATAGAAAATGTTTTTATTCTATGTGTCCTCCTTCTTTCTCAATAACTGCCTTCACACGCTTCCTGAAACTTGCGCAAGTGTTCCTCAAATATTGGGGTGACAACTTCTCCCATTCTTCTTTAATAGTATCTTCCAGACTTTCTCGTAATAGTTTTGCTCATAGTCATTGTCTTCTTTCCATTATAAACAGTCTTTATGGACACTCCAACTATTTTTGAAATCTCCTTTGGTGTGACGAGTGCATTCAGCAAATCACACACTCTTTGACGTTTGCTTTCCTGATTACTCATATGGGCAAAAGTTTCTGAAAAGGTATGGATAATAGTGTTAGGTATGATTATGACATCAATATATGTTTGGTTTCAAAACAATTGACGTAGTGCCTGCTGAGAAAAAACAACTAAATGTTCATTGTAAATTTTGCGTCCCCACCCTGTAAATAAAAAAATAAATTACACCACATAGTATTATTATTGTTACAAATATTATACTACATCTATAGATACATCGCCAAATATCGAAATATCCATATATTTGTATACATATGCACACATCTATATAAATACAAAACACCTCATGTCAGGGCTCAAAAGAGCAATTCTCGTCAACAACCCAAAAAGTTTAATTATACTAATAGTCTTCGACCATGTGCCATCTCCGCTTAAAAAGATCCATTTTCATTTGAAATGATGCGGTCATTCTTTCCATGGTGTACACTTGTTTCAGTCTTTGTTTCCATTCTGTTACCGTTGGTGATTTGACACTCTTCCAATTTACTGTTACTATTTTTTTTAGCAATCAATAGTAAAATATGTAAAATATATCTCTGCTCTGCATTAAAATCATTGACTGGTATGACTCCAAGTAAATAGAACAAAACATTTGAAGGGACTTCTCTTTTTACAATTCTTTCAATTTCTTCTTTGATATTTTTCCAGTATATAAACAAGTTCGGACAGTCCCAAAATAAGTGTGTATGGTCACCTGTTTTACCACAATTTCTCCAGCATAAAGCTGTAGATGGATCCTTAACAAAATAAGATATAACCAAAGGAGTATGAAAAAATCTGGTCTTGAGTTTCCAATCAAATTCCCTCCACTGCTGACTATTGATGCCTTTATGACTAATATTACATAATTTGTCCCATAATTCGTCTTCTGTAACAGTATTTGATTCCAATTCCCATTTTTCTTTGATATCATAGGTATTTTGAAGAAATAAAAACATTTTTAATGCAGCTAATCTGATGTTTTCTCACATTTTAACATATAATGCTAGTTATTACTTACTTCATGGAGATAATATGCAAAAAAAAACAAAAAAACTTTTTGTCTATCAAATAACAATTGATTTACACTCAAACATGTTAGTGCAGATCAGGTTTATCGAGAACAGCAAAGTTACAGTAATGGTCTGAATGTCAGTGTATGGGATGATGCATAAGTGTCCACTGTGTTGGCTGATATGGAACTAAAACAACTAAACCCATGAATATACAGGGGTTGGACAAAATAATGGAAACACCTTCACCTCAAGATGATAATGCCCCAGTCCATACAGCTAGAATTGTTAAAGAATGGCATGAGGAACATTCTAATGAAGTTGAGCATCTCGTATGGCCGGCACAGTCCCCAGACCTCAACATTATTGAGCATTTATGGTCAGTTTTAGAGATTCAAATAAGACGTCGATTTCCACCGCCATCGTCTCTAAAAGAGTTGGAGGGTATTCTAACTGAAGAATGGCTTAAAATTCCTTTGGAAACAATTCACAAGTTGTATGAATCAATACCTCGGAGAATTGAGGCTGTAATTGCCACAAAAGGCGGACCTACACCATATTAAATTATATTTTGTTGATTTTTTAAGGTGTTTCCATTATTTTGTCCAACCCCTGTACAAGAGAACTGTCCACTGGAGCGACCACTGTGCATGATAGGGTTAATACGAGATAAAAAACTTTCTTTGTGACTAATTTTTTCAATGCTCTCACAGTTAGTAAAGACAGTGTGCAGATGTTCAAGACCAGAAGTTGCATCACGCTTCACTGGTTTTTGGGTGTAGTTTTTCTAGTTCTAAAAACATTAACTGATGCCTTTTTTAAATTCCTTGAGTGTATTTGAAGATAAAAGTGTTAAAAGTCCAGCTCTAGTGTTTTGTTTTAGTGAAGTCATTAAAATAAAGCAGATATGCCTGGTTCAGACATGACTCCACTACAGCCTGACCTTAGTTACTCCAGCCCAACTGCTCTCAGAGCTGTATTCAGGGTTGGGGGGTTGGGGGGGTGGGGGGCGTCGTCCCGACTGTTTCTGACAGTTTGCATGATGTTGCATCAGGACAGTGGAATCACATTGTCTCAGCTGTGAAGAAGAAGAACAGGAGAAGGAACAAGAGAAGATGCAGCGGTAGAAGCCAAGATACACCACAAATAAAAAGTCTCCTTACATAAGATTTATGGGTTTGACTCCACTTTAGATTAATGTGCAACAGTATAAAAAAAAAAAAAAAAAAAAAGAGGATCAGCGAGGGAGGGGGGATGAGAAGCACAAGGAAAAACACGGAGTCGTAGACAGATCCAAAAAAGAGTAAAGAAGGAGAGAGTGAATGAAGAGGCTGAGAGACGACAAGACTAAAGGAAGGAGAGAGAGAATAGTGACATAAGATGTCTCGCTTCTCCGACCGTCTATCTCCATGATGGTTTCCATGGTAACTGGAGATATTCCAGAGCGTGGGCGTGTCTTTCTGTTCTCATCTGATTAACCTCGCTGACAGTCTCCGTAATGTTACACGTTTAATGCATCGACTGAACATCATCAAGTTTCTTTTGGATGTCTGTAGAGATCACGCAATACTTTGAGGTGTTTCATAAAAGCCACCGCTCACTGTTAACAAAATCCAACAAAAAACACACAAAATGTTAAGATAAAATAATGTCATTAAAAATAAATGAATGGTTAATGCTTTTATACTTCATTCACGTTGTATTAAGAGTAAATTACTAATAAAAAAAACATAAATAAGTATCATACCGCATTACCTTTTAACCCTTTCATGGATACTGGTCACTACAGTGGACAGCTATTCAGAGCTCTTCTCTTGTACATTTATGGATTTTATTGTTTTAGTTCCATATCAGCCAACACAGTGGACACTTATGCATCATCCCATCCACTGTAATTCATACCATTACTGTAACTTTGCTGTTCTAGTTAAACCAGATCTGCAGTAACATGTTTGAGTACTGAAGGGGTGGGAATTATATTATACTTCCTCCCACTCCTTTTCAAATGCGCAAATGAAGTCATGTATATGTATAAGTTTTGTTTTTGTGTTTTCTTCCATGACTTCTTACTATCTGTTTTATTTCTAAAGACTAAGTAAGAATATTTTGTCTTGTTGCATATTGGAAATAAACTAAATTAAAAAAAAAAACAAAAACAAAAAATTTGCTTGTTATTGTTACTGCAATTAACTGTTTTGTTTTTTTTTTAACAAAAAAGTTGGGTTTTTTTGCATTTCATTTCCATGAAGTGAGTAATGACTAGTATTTGAGTATGTTAAAATGTGAGAAAACAGCAGATTAGCAGCATTAAAAATGTTTTTATTTCATAGTTTTCACACGATATATCAGTAAATCCTTTTTTTTTTTTTGCTTCAAAAATTAAACCCATGGTGTCAAGTGGACATTTTTGGAACTCCTTGAAAAATAGGTTCATAAGAAAATTTTCAGTCGCATTGTTTTTTTCATGCCTAAAGAGGAATAAAAACACTCAAGAAATAAATGTTGATTAAGGTTCTCATAATTCATGCATGAAAGGGTTAATAAAGACACTTTTAGAACTCATTTAGATTCAAAAATAGCCACGACCCTGAAGTATTAAAACAAAACAAGGACATTAGCTGTACACAAGCAGAAATGAATGTCATTTTCACCGTTAAGTGTTGACCTAAATGCTCCCACTGACATGAGCATATTCATGTTTTGCACAAATATGCACTTTTCTCCTTTTTCTTGCCTCTGTATATGTCAACAATTTTTTTTTTTTTCTCCTTTACAGATTTTGCTGTTTCAAGGGTGAGTTGACTTTTGTTTTATGGTTGTTGCACATTTGTGGAAAGTATTAAACGGCCCCTTGTGAAACTTCATTGGCAGTGAAAGTCAACAATCAAAGCTCTACCACTCTCAGTTACAACTGCAGTCCAGGCCTGTTTTCCAGTAAAATGTAGACCACTTGACCCCTTGACCCCTGCCTCTTTTGAGTCTTTCAAACCTCCACTCCCACTTCTCACCACAGGTTTTTTTTAAGTGCTATTGTCTCTATACCTTGTTGGAGGTAAAACCAAGGCCCAATCCCAATTCACCTCTTAGCCCTCCCCCTTACCCTTACCCTTACCCCTACCCCTTGGCCCTTACACTTTGCACTACCCCTCGAAACGGAGCTGCAAGGGTTAGGGGTTGAAACATTCCCCTATGAAATGGGACGACCCTTCGCGACCTGTTACATCATCAGCAGTCATCGACGCTGCTATAAACAGATGCAAAAACTTAGTTTCCTAAAGTATTCACCATGCCGTCAGTAGCTGTAACCATCTCTGTTCCATGGGCTTTGGTCATCTTTTTGCGTCTATCAGCTATAAACCTCAGAAATGCGATCTATAACACATTGAAACAGCATTAAACGGCTGATCAAATGATTAAGTTGTTTACAAAGAAAATACATACATTTATGTGTTTCTTTCATCACACTGCTGCACTTTTTGGCTGTGTTTACCTCCATCTTGCCAAGGATTCAAACAGGATTATGGGAAATTTGTCCTACCCCTCTGTTCGTAGTGTGGTCCTGAAATATCTCCATTTCAAGGGCTATACTACTCTCTATCTTAGCCTTTCCCCTCCATCTAATTGAGAATCAGGACAACATTACCCCTTCATGTGTATGCACAAAATGGAGGGGTAGGGGTAAGGGGGAGGGCCAAGGGGTGAATTGGAAATAGCCTAAAAAGCAAAAACTGGACTAGAATCAGAACAAATATGGAAATATCTGAAAGTGTAATACCACTGACAGCCACTAGATGGTGTCTCCATGTCTAAACTAGAAGCACTCGGAGAGCGCAGACCTCCGCCAAGGCTGATCAGTGGCCCCCCCTGTGGGCCCCCCCACCCCCAATCACCACCAAAATTTAATCATTTCTTCCTTATTCCATTTCCAACAAACCCTGAAAATTTCATCCAAATCTGTCCATAACTTTTTGAGTTATGTTGCACACTAACAGACAGATAAACAAACAAACAAACTAGAAAAGCACTCGGAGAGCGCAGACCTCCGCCAAGGCTGATCAGTGGCCCCCACCGTGGGCCCCCCCCATGCCAAGGAGGTTATGTTTTTGCCAGGGTTTGTTTGTTTGTTTGTCTGTCTGTTTGTCTGTCCGTTAGTGTGCAACATAACTCAAAAAGTTATGTACAGATTTTGATGAAATTTTCAGGGTTTGTTGGAAATGGGCCCCCCCACCCCCGATCACCACCAAAATTTAATCATTTCTTCCTCATCCCATTTCCAACAAACCCTGAAAATTTCATCAAAATCTGTCCATAACTTTTTGAGTTATGTTGCACACTAACGGACAGACAGACAGACAGACAAACAACCAAACAAACCCTGGCAAAAACATAACCTCCTTGGCGGAGGTAACTACTTGTCATAAATCTGTCAGTAGTTTTTCTCAAACTCACACAGTCGCTCTTTGAACAGATCCTCTACCGCCACGGTTCCCAGTGGTATTCTCCATCTGGGTACACATCCATGAGCACCTAGAAAATGGATGGAATGTACGCAGAGGACAGACAGGATGCTCCGTCCATATCTGTCCGTGTCTTTATCGTTACATTCAGTCAGCGTTACTTCTGTCACCGTCATTTATTTTGAAAAATCTCCACACTGCTGACAATACTCCCCCACTGCGTACCTGCTGCACTTACTTGCCAATGCCACACTGCTGTAAGTGGTGTTGGTGCGGTTGTATCAGAGTACTTTTATGAGTACGAGTACAAGTAAACGGACCCGATACCTGATAATGGTATCGGTATCGGTGGATTCCTACTTTTAAGTAATACACAAAGCCCAATTAATGTCGTAAGAATGACCAGTACAGGTTCACTTTAATAAAAAATGTGAATTGATACTGTGATGATGCAAACACAACAATACTGAACCTGTTTGTTGTTTGTTTCAGATTGAGGTTCGAGATCGAAGAGAACCGAGGTACGGAGTTCAACGCCTTCACTGAGTGAACGATGGCACTGGGAAAACTAGTGCTTCCTCTCCTCTCCTCTCCTCTCCTCTCCTCTCCTCTCCTCTCCTCTCCTCTCCTCTCCTCTCCTCTCCTCTCCTCTCCTCTCCTCTCCTCTCCTCTCCATCCAACTCTATTGCTTTTCCTGTCTTTTCCCCTCTTCTCTCTTCTCTCCAATGATCAGGATTTCACCCAATCTCAATGCAGACACCAAGTGTACAGGATTCTGTAACATAAAAAAAAAAACCAACAACAACAAAACACACTGGGAAAAACTATATTTTGAAAAAAGAAAAAAGGATGTACAGTGCATTTAACACTCGACTTTCTCAACAAATACCTTTATGAAAAAAAGTTACTGTATTTAAGTCTTGATTTGTGTGAGAAATTCAATCCTTAAGATGAAGAACCATTACGTCCACCTATGATTTTTTTTGATGAAGTTATTTCTTTCAGATCTAGCAAACTTTGAGTTTGTGTGTTGTACTTTCATATCTTCAGAAAGCAAAGTACGTCTAAGATCCCGATATATATGTTAAAAGAGTCCAGACCTGCAATATGGCGGCAAGTCCATTAGTCATTCAAACATTTCAACAGGGACTCATATGGCTCTTCATCTAAGGACCTTCAAATGTGAGGAATTTAAAGAAGTACCCCATTGCAGCTTTACAGAACCTAACATCTCTGGGAGATTCTCTATTGTACATATGGAACAATGTAAATAACATTACTGCTGACAAAAACAGCCGACGACAAAACCTCATCTGACCCTTAATGCATCCGATTATAGTACTTCTACCCTTGGTTTCAGTGTCCCTCTTGCCAGAAGAGCATCAGAATATGTGCAGATCCATTGTGTTTATATGAGTCCTTATACTGATTTAGTGGAATCAGAGTTATGGGATTTTAAAGGGAAATCTCATGCAAAAGCAGAGCAAGGGATTGTGTATTATTGGTATTATTTAAGACACAAAAGAAACGCTCTCTCTGCATCAACAAGGCCTAAAACAAAGCCCCTATTGTAACACTCTGCCCTGCAATAGGCGCAGGCTTTACAAGTTTCAATTGCAGCTCCGTGTAAAACTTATATTTTTTGTCTCCTTTTGTAATTCTGCTGCTGGCAGTGTCCACCCCCCCACCCCCCATCCCCCCAGTGTGCAGTTTACTCCAGTTTATGGTCCCAGCAGACATACAGTGATGAGTTTACTCCACAGATGTGGGAGGACTGTGTGGATCTGTTGAACTGGCCTTCTCTCAGAGGGAAGCCCCAAGTGCTACATGGTCTTACGGTCATGTCACTGACGTACGTCCACTTTCTGCCTCTGTCAGCGAGCAGTGTTGCCTGCAGTAGTTAATGGATTCATTACACCAAATTTTGCAAAGACCGGCTTTATTCACTTCTTGTAAATCCCTGTGATTTAAGAGGTTTTCACAGGACCACGGCTGGAATTGTTTAAATACTGAGGTCATGACTCCCAGCACTAGGGCTGCACGGTTTTGGCAAAAAATAAAATCCTGATTTTTTTCTCTAAAAACTCGATTTTCGATCTTGAGTTCGATTTTTGGGTTAAACTAGAAAAGACAACAGAAGTCAGCATGTCATTTTCATGAGCAGCCCACAACGCAAGCCACTGCTCCCTACCTCAAATCTGTGATGGTATCACGTGATGGGCCCACAGAAGTTTTTTTTTTTCATTAAATCTTTATTGAATTGTACACAAACAATGTATACAACAAGAAAATAGCATAACAAGTTTGCCAAGGGCAATAGAATACACTACAATACAATGTCCAAATCAGAGCAAATACTGATGGTTTTTATAGCCTTTTTGTTTCCAGATTTATCTAACAGCTTTAAATAAAGTTCAACAACTTTCAAAAAATAAATAATGTTTGGTTTTGTGTTAAAGAACTTACATTTGTGAATGAAAAATTTAGCAAGTAAGAGAAATAAATAAATATATATATATTTTTCTTTTCTGGGTATCTGGCCCACAGCAGTGATACCGATGTAAGTCAGTGACAGGCATCAGTCGTGCGTGGACCAGGTAATATGAGTGATCCCCATGCAGTTCTATTTAAATTGGGGGATCCGTGCATGGAAGAGACCAACCCAGGACACGCTGGAGGGATTCTATCCCTGGAGCTGGTGGATGTGTGTGTGCAGAGGGTCCGGACCCGGATCGGAAGAAGACAGTACTGTACGGATCTGGGACAACGGAAGATGAGTGATCCCCATACAGTTAACATTTCAATTGTGGGATCCGTGCGTCAAACATCGGCATTAACAGATTTAACAGATTTAAAGTCCGGTCATTACATGGACTTCTGTGAAAGACCGCTGTCACTAATAGGAGGAGGAGCCTACGGTAGCCCGCAGGCGCACGGCCCAGAGGCACGAGAAAGATGAAATCGATTTCACGATTTCCCTTTTTTTAAAAATCGTCCTAATTAAAAAATACGATTTCAATTTAAAATCGATTAATCGTGCAGCCCTACCCAGAAACATCCCAAAATCAGACTGTAGTAACAGAATCTCAAAAATTACTCATTCATTAACGATTTGAATTATTCAGGGTGTTTTTTCATGGCATTTGGAAATGGATGTAATCACTGTATTTCCTCAATCAGTGGCTCAGGCTTAAATTTCTTCCAGTTGCATGACGTACCTGGCCTTTATTTGTACCTCCCCATGATTAACTAGCCTCCCCGACCACCACCAAAGTGTAATAATTTGTTCCTTGTGCCAGTATCAACATTTCCTGAAAATTTCATCAAAATCCTTCCATAACTTTTTGAGTTATCTTGCTAACAGTCAAACAAACAAACATACTAGAAAAGCAGTCGGAGAGCGCAGACCTCCACCAAGACAGATCACTCCCCTCCCCCAATCACCACCAAAATTTAATCATTTGTTCCTTGTGCCAGTATCAACATTTCCTGAAAATTTCATGAAAATCCGTCCATAAGTTATTGAGTTATCTTGCTAACAGAGAGACGAACAAAAAGACAAACCCAATGAAAACATAACGTCCATCATTCCTTGGCAGAGGTAATTATTTGGAATTTACTAGAATTCAATACCATAACTGAGTCCAACCTTATTAAAGCCAAATCTGTCCATAAGTTAGTGAGTTATCTTGCTAACAGACAAACTGACAAACCCCAATGAAAACACAAGAAAAGCACTCAGAGAGCGCAGACCTCCACCAAGACAGATCTGCCCCCCACCCCATCACCACCAAAATTTTATCATTTGTTCCTTGTGCCAGTATCAGCATTTCCTGAAAATTTCATAAATATCTGTCTAAAACTTTTTGAGTTATCTTGCTAACAAACAAACAAACAAACAAACAAACAAACAAACAAACAAACAAACAAGCAAAGCAAAGTATTCACAATACCTCCTTGGCTGAGGTAATAAGTACAGGTCAAGAACTCCAGCAGAACTTGTCATGCATAAGAAGTTAATGTGACTCTAATATATCAAATAAAGTTTTTCTAAATGCCAAGAGCTGCTGGAGTTCTTGGCCTATAGTGAGTTTTTTTTTCCTTTTTCCTCATGCACCTTAGAAAAAGGTAACGTTGAGCCAGAGCCTTCTACTTAGAATTACTTTATGTCTAATGAGTAGAAATAGTCATATTCAGTGAAGAAGCTTGTTGTGATGCGCCCACATTTGTCATGATGAAAGTCTTTTATTATAGTTTTACTATAAATTCAACTGTTTGAAGTTTAAAGCCCTCTACTGTAATCTCCCATTTTTTAAACAGGGCTTTTATTATTACAAGCATTGCCTTTTTGCAATGATGCATGAAAGCAATTGCTATTTGTAATTTCTACAAATCACAGTTTCCCTGAAAAAGCAAGACACACACACCTGCAGTGACCAAAATCAGACACTAGCATTTCAGATGAGTGATGCAGAACAACACAGTGTCAAAAATAGCAGCAATTTATCCAATGTTTGCTTCAGATGTTTAACATGTGGCTGAAAACACCAGAATCTACATCGGTTTAACCTCAAATCTAAGGCTTAACATAGTTTTTTCTGCCAGATGTTAATATTTTCTGCTTTTTGAGACGTCAAGGAATCCTTGAGTTACAACTACACGCTGAAAATGGAAAGTTTTGATCCAGACATGGTACACTTCCTCATCTGTCCATGTTTCACCAAAACTTCTCTCCTGATTCTACTTTGCAAAGACACTGTCGGTGCATCTTCTACCTAGCGCTACCTATGATGACAGTAAATACAAAGTAGACACATGACCAAAAAAGTTTTTGTGTTTTCCAGAGTTAGAGTAGGTGGTTCCAGATTGATCTGGAACAGAACCAATGCAAAGTTATGCCCTATAATGGGTCAAATGTACAGGTGTGTATTGGCAAGAATCTGATGATACAATACAAATCACAATACTAGGATCATGATGCGATATATCGCAATAGGATATATCATGATACAATATGTCACGATATGATATATCATGATACTGTTAAAAAGGCAATTTTTTTTGTTTGTTTCTTTTTTTTTTAATGATTATTTCCTTGAAGAATTGACTTACACCTGAAATTTGCACAAATACTAAACACATTTTTATTTGATCACAACAGGATCTAATGCTATATCACAAAATTTTCCTCTGTTAAAACTTAAATTATGTTTTACAGACATTGCAGTTTAAGAGCCTGCTCAAATATTCATATTCTACAAAAAACAAACAACAAAAATTAACCTCTGTCGTATCTGCATTTGAATAAATACCTAAAAAAATATTGATACAGTACTTTTTGATATCGATACAGTGTCGTGAATTGAAATATTGCGATATATTGCAGAACCGATATTTTCTAAAACCTTAGTTAAATGGTGACATTTAAGGCTGGAGGTTTAATCTGATGTAGTTTAAGTTGTTCTCAAACACATGTTAAACACAGAAACTCTAAGATTTTTCTTTTCAAATGAAGTCTAGAACATTCATATTGGCCTTACACTAAGTTATAAAACTGACCCTAGTTTATGTTAACTGTTTAATGAACGGATGGATGTTAAAAGGTTAATATTTTTATCAACATTAATTGCTGCATTTTCTTTACTTTGCAATGAGCCCTTCACTTCAAAACATTCCAACATTAAATGAAGGTTCCATTAATATTGACCAACAATGAAAATAGCAAATGAAGTATTAATCCCAACTTAAAGTCTTTTTATTTAAAAGTTAGAGAAAATTGACACTACAACTGCTTCCACTATGGCTTTTAAAATTAAAGCGTATAATACAGTGAATGACCTCAGTATTTTCACTGGCAGCTACGGCCCTGATCACGGATTCATACATATTTATGAATTTGAAGATTATCATTAAACATTCATTTATGTAGCACCACTAACAACCAAATGCTGTTATTGCGACCATACCACTAATACCAAACAGCAACAGTCTAATAGATGTAGCATTGGAGACGCCGTGGACACCAGGTCCCCGGTCATCGTTACACATGACATTAACAGGTGATTACACATTTACGACAGTTGTCACTGCTGCAACACGGAGGACGTTTTCAACCAAGGCCACTAGTAAATGATGCCAGTTAACGGGCTGTGACGGCCCATAAACCGACCACAGAGGCAGATTGCACTTCCTGTTTTTGATCCTATAAATGTGAGCTGCTTTCAAGACAAATTTGCCAATAAGCATGTGTTGGCACCTACTCTATTATTCTGAAAATGTCTGCACGCCTTAGGGCATTCCTTCCTGATGGCACTACTAGTGTGAGGCCGTGACTGTCCATCAGCCCATTGATACGTCAGGATGAATGATGCTGATTATTATAACGTCATATCGGTGGCGTAGCTCCACATTCAGTTCGACGCTAACATGGAATCAGCTGCAGTCACGTAGTCAAACACAGTAAACTGCTCTAATCCAAACCATGGGGCTCAAATTCCCTCTTAGAGCAGAATGAACATCCTAACGCAGCGAACCCCGGTCAAAATATAGTTGTGTAATAAAAGCACACGGTTTATTGTTTCCTGTGAGAAAATAGCATGTTTTGCCATTTTTGGGGGGAGGGGCACGATCTGATTTGAAATCCTGAGAAGCCCAGTTTGCTCGGGACCGTTGTAAGCCTCACATGTTTGTAGAGGACCGATGAGATATTATATTTCCTGTACTTCATTGTTACATTCTGTTAGGGATGCATTCTTAACACCTACGTAAATGCTTCAAGAACCCAAAATAACACCTGTGAGTTTGACTTCATATGACTGACAGCTGATTATTTTATATGAATCCATCAACACTAATTGATATCCAACTTCAGCAGGATAAAAAGGGTAAAAAGTATGTGTTCCGTGTGCATCCCTATACCCTATATACCAATAATGAGCAGATAGCTAGATGTACAGTGTGTTGTTTTTTTGTTTTTTTTTAGAATGGAAGCTAGCTAACTCTCAGGAAGCTGTTTACACAGTACTGTATTAAAGGCTCATTATGGAAATGGTCAAACAATCACAAAAGAAAGTCTAAACTGCAACTGAGGCAGACGACGTGAAGAAGATATCACTAACCTAAATGTGAAGCAGGGCCTCCGTTTAGGAAAAAGACGACGCCGTCCGCGCACGCTTCGCCTCCATCCACCATCTTCTAGGGTAGGAGTACAGGGCCCTCATTCAAGAACAACTATGTTTCTCTGTTACCCTTAAGTAACTCTACGAGTGATACGATACAAACAGTTCGACCCGTATCTACAGACCTCATCCATTTGGTATTTGCAAGAAATGTTTTTGCTTTTGATATGTACGTGAGAAAATCAGTGCACTCGCTGAGACATCAGCATGGGGATTTTTTATACCTGAAGTTTGCATTAACCAGGCGGTAATGTCTCTCATACATTATATATTGTGATTAAGACATCTACAGTGACCCTATAGTGTGTGTCTCTCATTTGGGAATACTTTTACGGGCCCAGGACATATTTTACAACAAACCTACGAAGGGTATTAAAGAAAATAAAGAAAAGCCCCGAGGCCTCAGTGGTCAGGCCTCTGAGCGTCATCACCTGTGCGATCATTGGTCTGGTCTCCTCTCTGGGTACTCTGTTCCTGAGGACTTGACGATGAACTGAAATAAAACAAACAAGAAAAAAAAAAAAAAACCTTAACAAGGAACTTACAATACCTTAACCCTGATGAGCACATATTTGTACCACAACAGGTGCCTCTAAGAACTCTTGATTTAATTCAGATGTGGTGCAGAACCAGCAAAACAAGTAGTGACACTGTAGTTTTTTGTACTAAAGACTACATACTCTGACTGAGCTCTGAAGTTCGATGGGTTTTACCGCAGATTTGAGGTCAATTCAGACTCAAGTCGAACACGTGAAATTAAAAATCGAAGAAAGAAGAGTGACTTTATTTTACGTGAAGTTTAATTGGAAGAAAAATTGTGATATTTGCATTAAAGAACAGCGGATCTTTTTTCACATCTGATTGGACTCCAGAGCTGAATTCACCTCAATCTTGAATCATTGAATCATATAAAGACATGACGGAGGATCAAAAGCGAATACATGGACTTGGAGTCGATGAGACGTCATTTTCAATCTCGTGCAGCAAACTGGTGTTTGTTGCCTATGTAAATGTCATTGATATGTCAATGATTCCATCACAGTTTTTATCATGCAATATCATGTATAAAGACATAATGTTGGGGGAGGGAGAGGTTGGGGTTAAAGATGAATAATGTCCAGTGACTTATTATGTTATGATACTAGTTGACTTTCTGTTAACTCCTACAATACAGATGTTGCCAAAATACCATCAACTGTCATGTGTTAACATGGAAAAAAGAAAAATAGTTTTTGTTTTGTATAACAAAAGAATGATATACTGATATTTGTCAAGTATTTCTGATGAGACCTTTGTTTTATGTGTTACTACAGAATCTTTCCTTTCTGTTACGGTTTACTTTCAATGTATTTTGGTATGATGTATGATGATTGTTGTTCTGTCACATCAGACTTTACATCCCAGATTCGGTTTTTGACTCACTAATGGATGACTGCTTGTTGAAGTCTCAACACCCAAAAATGTAGAAAAGTCTATTTATGAAGTCGCTTGATTGTGGACAAGTGGACGGAGTCTGACAGAGGCTTGTTGCTTTTCATGGATTATGATGACATGCTTTTGATTTGACAATTATAATGCCTAATTAATTCCTATTTGTGAATAGTATTCCAACTCACCATGATGACAATTTCTGTTATTGAAACACATTTTGAGAAGGTCGAAATAAAGATATTTTACATTCAAAAACACTAACATGACTCATTTAATATTCTGCGATGTAAATATGTATGTTTTGACCAGACTGTTATAAGGTTATAATAGTTTTGGATTTTTCATTATAGTTTAGTTTTATTTAGTTTTGACTTTTTTTTTTCTTTAATTGAGTTAGTTTTAATTAGTTTTTAGAGCAGGTTTGCTAGTTTTTATTAGTTTTCGTTATTTTCTAAATGCTTAGTTTTAATTTAGTTTTAGTTTATTTATATCTTTTCTCTTCCTCTCTGTCATATTCCCATAAATCCTAGACATGACTCTGCTGCTTTCTCCCAACTTTAGTCTCCATGTTTCCAGGTAGAGTGGGGACGAGAAGACGCCTCTAAACCACAAGTGACGAGAAGTGACGGACCATTAAATATCATATGGTGCCACCAGCTAAAATTGCTTGAGAGAAATAAATCGATTTCATATCAATCCGACATTGACAAAGATGAAAACTAAGGGAATTTTATCCATAATTTTTATACATTTTAGTTAGTTTTGGAAGCACACAATACAGTTTCAGCTATTGTTTTTTTTCTTTTAAATGTCATTTTTATGTATTTCAGTTAACGTAAATATTTTTACAATTCTAGTTTTCGTCATTTCGTTAGTTTTTGCTAATGATAATAACCTTGGTAACAACATGTGCTGCTGCTGAATACAACTGGATGAACAAAGTTGTGGTTGAAGCATATTTATGTAATTAGCAGCCAAGCCAGAGCATCCAGTTCTGCTGTACCGGGGTGAGTCACACAACCAAAAATATCACAGCAAGACGTTGTAACACAGATGCCACGCTAACAGGGTGGCATCGCCTGTTCGACTCCGGGATATGTAGATGTCACAGTCAAGTACCTGAGATTCGTCTTTTGTGTGGTCGTCTTATAACTGCCGCCACACAGGTCTGCCATGTGTGATATTTATTCAGTTCTGTGTTTGATCCAGTTGAATTTGTGAAATGAGGTTAGCGTTTAAGATACCACAACACTGGCTCCACTACAGCGCAAGGTTTCAGTTTTAGAAACCTCCACAGCTTCACTGCCATTTAGGCTCGGAAATGAAATCTAAACAAACGGATTCCCATGCCGGTCCCGCAAGTGACATCACAGTGTGCAACAGTTTCAATAAAAGGATGGAATAAGGTTTTCTATTGTATTACTCTAGGCTGCTTCTAATGGTTTTCAATCACAAACATTGGGTCTCATTTGATAAATAACTAAACCCTCCGGTATTCAGGTGCGCCTTTTAGGCACACTTTGCACTTTGTTTTAAAAAACTTCATATTATTTTTCACAATTTAAATAAGGTTAGAATTCCAAATCTGTTCATTTTTGCATGATCTTTAAAATTCTAGCCACCAACTAAAATTTACACATTGTAAACAAAAGAAAATTACAAGACTAGCATCTGTCTCCCAAGTGTGCCTAAAACGCACTATTCCTTCCATTTGACATGTATGATTAGAGCTGACCTTGATTTACAAAAATAAAATCAAATTAGAGCAGAAAAATAAATCAAAATTTAATATTTAATAGTTTGATTTATAGGTGTGCATTTTACGCACACTTGGTGACAGATGCTAGTATTTTTGAACATTTGACCTAGCGCCAAAAATAATAATGCAAATTAACCAATGTTGGAGTTAATCATTGACATATGCCAGGCTGCAAAAATCAAATAATATGTGATCCACTTTTTATGTAGTATATTGAAAAAAAATATTTTTTTTTTTTTTGTATCCAAAGAAGTGGTTTGTTTACATTACAAACATGGCATTTAAAGGGTTAAAAAATGTGACAATTTTTGAGTATTTGGTATTTAAATTCACAACTCAAGTTGATGAAATAGAAAAAAGTGTAAAAGAATTAAAAACAAACTGTATGAAAATGTTTTTGACATTATTCCACAAGTGTGCCAAAAAGGCACACTTGGTGCCTAGTAAGGGCCTTGCTGGACAGGATAGCAGAGAGTTAATTTAGCCCAATTTAATTAGATTTTAGCTTAATTATCTGTCTGTTAAGTTAATACTTTACACACCTAAGTAAAAATAACATACTTTACTTTAAAGGTTCAATATGGAAGATTCACACATACTTTTGTATTCACCATACATGAAGTTTTGAGGTCTGTTTTGTCCTAAGAGCTGCTCATTTGTTGACATTAGCCAACACCATTACTAAGCTAATGTGAGGTTCTGTTGCCTACATCCATGATAGCTGGTTTCTGGTCAGATTTTCTGATAAAAACTCGCTGCTTTTGCTCCTAAGTCTTTCAAGTTACTCCTGTGCAACTGTGTCCAACACTAGCAACCATTATTAGCTTTGAAACAGAGTCTGCTAGCATCTCTGATCAGCACAGATTTCAAAACAAACTTCACTTACACACAAAGTCATGTAATAATCTTCCATATGTATTGATTATTTCAATATGTAATGGATGTAATATCAGCCATGTGTGATATTTATTCAATTCTGTGTTTGATCCAGTTGAATTTGTGAAATGAGGTTAGCGTTTAAGATACCACAACACTGGCTCCACTACAGCGCAAGGTTCCAGTTTTAGAAACCTCCACAGCTTCACTGCCATTTAGTCTCGGAAATGAAATCTAAACAAACTGATTCCCATGCCGGTCCCGCAAGTGACATCACATTGTGCAACAGTTTCAATAAAAGGATGGAATAAGGTTTTCTGCTGTATTACTATGGCCTGCTTCTTATGGTTTTCAATCACAAACATTGGGTCTCATTTGATAAATAACTTAATTTAGCCCAATTTAATTAGATTTTAGCTTATTTATTTATCTGTTAAGTTAATACTTTACACATACTTTCGTATTTACCATACATGAAGTTTTGAGGTCTGTTTTGTCCTAAGAGCTGCTCATTTGTTGACATTAGCAGGGCCAGATTAACACTTCATTGTACCCTGGGCAACAATATTCAAGGGCCCCATCATCACAACCCCAGGATCCCTATAATCTGACAAAATACAGAATAAGTTCCAGGAATATATGTAAATATACCCCATACTTCAATATCTAACTATCATCAAATGCATTTTGATGTACAAATGTGTAAATGCTCGTAGAACTACAAGTGCACCACTATAGCCTCTTGTCAAGGCCACTCACTTGCATATGATATGAAAACAAAACACATTAGCATCAGTATAATCTAAAATTGATCCACTACATTAGAAAGAGAGGGAAGTGTCCTCCATTTTCACAAAAAATAAATAAGAAACCATTTCCAAAGTATCCAGTATATATTTAAGAACACTTTTTGCCAACACAAATGTATTGAATCGTCAGAAAAAGCCCACAGACAAAACACAAACATAATCTGATAGACTCAGATATGAATTTTAACTCTTTCCCCGCCAGAGCATTTTCCAGTGAGTTGGTAGCCAGCGCCAGCCTTTTTGGTCATTTTCACTCATCTTTGGAGGCTGACTGAAAATGTTGTGTTAGGAGTATGTGAACACTGAATACATCAAAAGAAAGAACAGAACTTCAACTTTTAAACACAAAAAACGATTTTATTCTATCTTCATTCGTTCGTGAGATATGAATATTTGAATATTGGTCATTTTCAGGAAAAAAAATGAATTTAGAGCAAAAAACTGAGAAAATTGAATTTTTTCGAAGACATTGATTTTCAAGATAAAACTGATTTCCTATTTACTTTTTTGACTCTTTCTTCTTTACCAACAGTAACACTGTATTCAAAATCACAAAATAAAATAATTATAACAACAATAATAATAACAAACAGCTCTAAGATATCCCATCATTCCACAAAATGTTAGTGGAATCCACACCAAACTTTAGACCAAACATCTTCTAAAGCACCAGGTTCCTTCTAAACTTTACACTTTGACATACATCAGTTATAAGTAACAACATATTAGTTTAGTTTTTTGATATAAACACTTCAATATTCCTCATTTTCAAGAAAAAAAGAAACAAATTCACTAAATACTGCAGATTTCTGGCCTTTGCTTGGCTGCACCACATCCTCCTGTTGGACCACCTGCTGTGTTTGATCTGTAAATAATTATATGGACATGTAGTTATTTATCTTTGGATGAATATATGTATTTATTTATTTATTTCATACAAAAGCTAAATCAAACAGTGTCTTACCTCTGTCCCTGCTGACATTCTACAGCTGAATCTGTTCTGTGTCCTCAGTCTGAATCTGAACTCACTCTAACAGATGAACACTAGCTGTCCTTTGTCTTGTCCCACGTCTGGTTGTCTGTCTTCTCCTTGAATGTCCCCTAGAAATGTCTCTTTTCTCTTCCTCCTGTCTGTCATTTTCTCCGTGTTGCTCCGTGCCCCCCCATCCCATCTCCGTGTCGGACCTGAGCCGCTCCATGTTTCCCGTGTTCCGTGTCCGTCTCCTTCACCTTCTATTTCTTCGTTCCTGTCTCTAAATGGTTCTTCTGTAGCTCCATCACATATTGAACTGTCAGACTCTGTCTCCATAATCATCTTTAAGGCTTTTGAAACTGCGCGCGGTTCCTGCACAGTCTGCACTTCCTCATTCAGTGACTGCCGCTGGATGCGTTGCCATGGGATACGGAGACTACAGTGCGAGAACGTTAAACCCGGTCCTTCATTTTTCCGAAAAAACTGCTTAATAGTTTGTTTTTGGACTAAGGAAAGTATTTCACATGATCCGCAACACCTCCAACTATAGCATAACAGTGAAAACACGGATTGACGGAAAATCTCGTCATTGGCGAAGAAAGAGTTAAACAGAAATCCACTTGTTACCTCAGAATTCAACAAGAGAGTTAAAGTAAGTGCAATGTAAACATCGTTTTGATTCGCGTACGTATGTCGCATAGTTCTTGACGTCTCACATCCCGCTCAGTGCACGCACGTTGATTTGCGTCACAGCTGATTTGCTTTTTGGACTGACCAATGAGGAGAGGGTCTCAGCTCACGGTCACAGACAGCAGGAGCAGGGTTTCTGTGCAGTGCAATAGCTCCGGACAGCGGACAGTTTCATTTATAAGCAAAAGATAACCAGATATTTTCGTTATGCCCGAGCTACCCAGGGCCCTTCAGACATCGCGGGCCCCTGGGCAATTGCCCAGTTGCCCATATGGTTAATCCGGGCTTGGACATTAGCTAACACCATTGCTAAGCTAATGTGAGGTTCTGTTGCCTACATCCATGATAGCTGGTTTCTGGTCAGATTTTCTGATAAAAACTCGCTGCTTTTGCTTCTAAGTCTTTCAAGTTACTCCTGTGCAACTGTGTCCAACACTAGCTACCATTATTAGCTTTGAAACAGAGTCTGCTAGCATCTCTGATCAGCACAGACTTCAACACAAACTTCACATACGCGCAAAGTCATGCATTAATCTTCCATATCCTCATGAAACCCAGTAAATATTTTTGCCATTTTACATTAAATAATTGCCGTAATTGGAAACAGCATGATGCAACAGGGTTTTTTTTTTTTTCAGATACATTTATTTATTTATTTAAATATAATGTTTTTTTTCAGTGGACATTTTTTTTTATTTTTTATTTTTTTAAGTAAAGCTGTGGAACTCTTGTCCACTACAGAGGACAAAAATGCATTGCTGGGTCTCAGGAGGATATGTATTGATGATTTCAATATGTGATGGATGAGAACAGGTTTCATGAAGAGGATGAGTCTGGACAGAACCTTGTAATCTTGCATCATATGAATTCAATCATACCAGAAAATCAGCATACATTGTCAAACTGAATTCCTCACATCATTTTTGTGAGTACTGTCCGTGTAAATACACTGCTGGGAACCTAATGTTGGGAAAAATATGAAAGGTCAATGGAGACACAAGTAATTGTTTTATTCCTAGTCTTACGCCCTAGTCATATGGGACTAGTATAACCTGTAGACTTCCAATGATTCGGAACAATAAACAAAGTCTGATTTTTGAATCAAATTTACTGACATAATTTCTCAGTTCTGATGTCAAGGGCAGACTCATCATTTAAGGATTAGCGTTGAAAGATCGAAAAATATTCCTCTATGTAGCTGTCATGCATATCGCCCACATCATTTTTTGAGTTGCGGCTCTTCTAAAAGATATAAGCTTTGCTCTTTCAGTGAATATCTGTGCTATGTTACAACATTCACCCAAAAGACTTTTAAAACTTTCATTTATCATCACCGACACAGCTTCCATAGTTCATGACCTGGAAACAAGTTGAATAAATGTGCAGCAGAAACAAAAATTGTTGCATATTACACAAAATCACCGATAGATTAATGCACAGGTGTCAAACATGTGGCCCGGGGGCCAAATCCAGCCCGCCAAAGGGTCCAGCCCGGCCCTTTGGATGAATTTGTGAAATGTAAAAATTACCCTAAGATATTAATAATCATTTTAGTTTAGGTTCCTCATTTGAACCAATTCAATCTCAAATGGGTCAGATCAGTAAAATACTACCCAATAACCTATAAATACTCATAACTCCAAATTTTTCTGTTTGTAAATGTAAATATTTTCATGTATTTATACAAAAAACAAAGTATAATTTCGCAAAAAATGTGAACAACCTGAAATGTCTTAAGTGCAATTTTAACAATATTCCACCTGTTACTAAATGTTTTGTGTATTTGTAGACTGACTGTGATCTGTAAGTTATATATAATGTACATGTGTAAATGATAAACTGAAGCATGATATTGTTAAAATTACACTTATTTTTTCAGTTTGTTCATGTTATTCACAATGTTTGAAGGATAGTTTGTAAATGTGAACATTTTCATAATGTAAATTTACTTTTTTCACTCTAAAACAGAGAAAAGTTTGGAGTTGACGTTATTTATATATTATGTTGTTATTTTACACTTCATATCAAAGTTAGCTGAATGTGGCCCCTGAACTAAAATGGGTTTGACACACCTGGGTTAATGGGTCCCTTTAATTCGCCAGTAGGTGTGAAAGTGAGAGTAAGTGGCTGTTCGTCTGTATAAGTCAACCTGTGATGAACTGGTGACATGTCCAGGGTGAACCCCATTTCCCCCAAAAAACCAAGCTCATAAACATACTTATTGCTGCTTTTATCTGGGTGTCAATGAGGACTGACTACTAACAAGTGACGAAGCAAGGAACGTCTTTGTTTTTGGCATTTTCAGCTCCAAAAGTAGCAGCTTGGGAGATACAGCAAAATATCTACAAATCGATCTGGCTCGTGACCCCATTTTAACATCATAAATTTCTGGCAACCCCAGACATTCAAAACAGAGACATTTTTTTGCTAAAATTTTTAGCATGTTTTTGATCATGTAATAGTTTGCTATACTAAGTTGCAAATAAACCTTAATTTTAGATGACATTTAGTCTTGTTACGTGCCAGGAGGTCTAGGGTACTGACACATGACAAAAATTAAAAGAAAGAAAAAGATGGTCCGGGAGACAGCAAAGGAAAACGTGGAGAGCAGGTCGCTTGTACCAAAATGACTGAAAATTTATTACAGAAAAATAAGTTGTACATAGCCAAAATTACTTATAAATAACAAAGGTTGCGACAAACAAAAAGTAAACTGCCGCGGTGGACCCAGTCTTGTCTTTATGGTCGGAGCTCCAGGCTTTTATAGGCAGGTGGCGAATTGAATTCAGGTGTTCCCAGTTGGCCCCAGATTGAAGGTGGAGACAAGGAAAAAAAACAGAACAACCAACGGCCCCAGCCGTAACAAGTCTATATAATATACACTCACATTCAGTGTAAACTTTGAAGCCATATTTTTTGACATATTTTTTATTTTGAAACCCTAAACTGGAATTTTTTCACATGAATCATTTGTTTAGGATATTGGCATACAGAAACAAAAATCTAAAGTTTCAAGAATAATTTCAAAACAAAAAACTTAACAAAACAAAATGGCACCTGCCAAACACAAAGTCACAACAGTAGCGGTCCTGATTGGGAGTTGTCATTCTCTCTCTCGCCCTGGATGCGGTCTATCGCCAACAGAGCCTGTGGTGTTGTGGCATTCAACCAGGTTTCTGATTGTGGGTTGGGAACAGCCCATACATAGGCCTGGCTATATCACTGTAGTAGCTCAAACCAGCCTCCACCATACCCAGTGCCTGGAGACGTTGTTCATGTGATAGACGTGGCATGGTGTCGCTCACTGGAGTAACAATGGTGGCCTTTTTTGGGCCTTTATATAGGCCTTCAAAACCAATCCTCAAATTGTGCAGATACGCACTGAGTATTGCTCAATGTGTATTTGGTCCACTTTTGCAGAGAGACCAACCCATGTGCAATGAACCGTGACAACATGACAACTCATCATTATCTTAACTACGCAAGTCATCAATAAATCCACAATGAATAATTACAACCCCCCTACAAGTTGAAATATGCATACATTTCTACCTCAAAGTTTCCATTGACTGTCAGTATATTTTATTATAGACAGAGGCAGTAAAGCCAGGTGTAGATTACTGCACAAAGTGAGAATTTTATTTCCCTTGGTCAGAATATGTACAGTCAGTCCAGCTTGGATTTACAAGGCTGACAATTAATATTGAACAAAAATTAACTCAAACTATGAATTATGAAAGAGCTGCAGCATCTGAAACCGACCACAATGAACATTTGACAGATAAACAGAACCACAGTGCTTCAGTTTCAGCTTCAGTTTGTCATGTCTTTTATGGATTGTGATTGTCTCTCTCAACTCAACATATATGTTTTATGAGTAAGTTTTTTTTTGTTGTTTTTTTATCAATTACTAGAAATTTCAGGCGATCCCATTTGAATTCCAGGTGACCCCACGTGGGGTCCCGACCCCAAGGTTGAAAAACACTGCTGTAATAGGTGTTTTTTGCCACTTTAATAGGTGTCAAATGATGTTACTGTCCTAGAAAAATGTGTGACATGCAGAGGTTTCGCCTTGTGCTTCCGTTTTGACCATCAGTGGTTTGGTGTCTGTGTGGTCCTTAAGCGGCGGCCTACCAAGCTGACCTCACTGTTGTGTAACAGCAGCAGAACCACTTTGACTTAACTAGAGCCAACCTACCACAGTCAGCCTCGCTCCTGTACAATCTGTTGACTTCTACCTACCACGAAGTCTGACGGTAAGTCATTTATCAAGATGTTTTGTTTATAACTCATCTCTGCAAATAAGCTGAAATGCACTGAGGGATATGGGAGACTAAAATGGGTCCAATAAAAGGAACAAAAGTAGATATGTTTCCAAACTCATCAGTAGATGTGAGTCGACTGATTCGGTCAGGCTGTTGGGGAAAAAAAGGATTCATAAAAGCAAAAGGCTTTAAAAATCCTAACTCCAAAAAGAGGCTCAGTTCACTACACAGCAAGTCAGCACTTAGAGGTGTTGAAATTAAATCTTCAGGTTTGTATGAAATTTGGACATCGTAGACATGCTCCTTCCATGAATATCTACAAACTCCAGATCGCGTACGAGCTGAAAGATTCGTACAAACCCATCATTCGTAAGAAGCTTTGTGACCTAGGCATTAGGGTCACTGTATGTTTTGGTAATTGGATTTTCTTTTCAGAAACAAAATAAAAACTAGTGGTTAATTGATTTTCGTTTTAAAATAGAAGGCTAAAAATTTAATTTAAAGGCATTTTTCTTTTTCGGGGTCAAAACAGATAAACCAAATTTAAACTAGAAAAGCACTCAGAGAGCGCAGACCTCCGCCAAAGCAGATCAGTGCGCCCCCCGATGTTTGTTACCTCCGCCAAGGAGGTTATGTTTTTATCGGTGTTGGTTTGTCTGTCTGTTTGTCTGTTTGTGTGCAAGATAACTCAAAAAGTTATGGATGGATTTGGAAGAAGTTTTCAGGAAATGTTGATAGTGGCCCAAGGAACAAATAATTAAATTTTGGTGGTGATCGGGGGTGGGGGGGCCACGGGTGCCCACTGATTTGCCTTGGCGGAGGTCTGCGCTCTCTTTTCTAGAGAAGCACTCGCTGCCATGGCTTTATCTAGTATTGTAGTTGGTAATGATATACAGCAAACAAAAATTCAAAAGTACAAAAATGGATGAACAAAAGGAGGAAGCACAACGCGCTCAACAATAAACCTAAAAAAACCTAATGAACTAAAAGAGGAAGCACAACGTACTCTATATTAAACTAAAAAACCTTGAGGTACATAACACATGGAACATGATACAAGATACAGGGGTTGGACAAAATAATGGAAACACCTTAAAAAATCAACAAAATATAATTTAATATGGTGTAGGTCCGCCTTTTGCGGCAATTCTCCGAGGTATTGATTCATACAACTTGTGAATTGTTTCCAAAGGAATTTTAAGCCATTCTTCAATTAGAATACCCTCCAACTCTTTTAGAGACGATGGCGGTGGAAATCGACGTCTTACTTGAATCTCTAAAACTGACCATAAATGCTCAATAATGTTGAGGTCTGGGGACTGTGCCGGCCATACGAGATGCTCAACTTCATTAGAATGTTCCTCATGTCATTCTTTAACAATTCTAGCTGTATGGATTGGGGCATTATCATCTTGAGGTGAAGGTGTTTCCATTATTTTGTCCAACCCCTGTAGATAATTATGTAAAAACCATCCTGGAGTCTGCCCTCAGACACATAGATGTATTCTATATATCGCATGTGATATAACTCTGCCTGATGGCCGCTGTAGGATCGACCTGGACAAAGCCGCCGTGGCACCCTGACTTCCTGTTTGAATAAATGGTTTGTAGTGATGAGGTGGAGGCAGCAGCGGTTTCTGGTCGGAACCGCCGTTTGTTCCTTCATGTCCAGTTTGTTTTCACTTTGGTCAGAGCATTGTGTGTTGATGGTCACTGGCCGGAGGCTGTCAGGAAGGAAGAGACTGACCACAAACTGTCCTGTGGTCAGTCACACATTCAGTAGATCTGTATGTGTGACCCAAACACGGATACACTTTTACTTTGTCTCATATGCAATGTATATATTTTTTACATTAATTTACACTTTTAATCATAGCTGGGAACTTCCTGACTTTGGCCACAGATGTTTTTCCAGATGTTAAGTAATACAACGGGGGTATAAAATATGTGACATACTCCCTTAGCAATGTAACGTTAATGTTGTGGTGTTCATACTTTATGTGCAACAGCGTATATATGTAAACAGTCAGTCATCTGAACCGCTTTATCCTCCACAGGGGTGTTGGAGCCTATCCCAGCTACCTATGGGCGAAGGCGGGGTACACCCTGGATGTGTCACCAGTTCATCACAGGGCTGACATATAGAGACGAACAGCAACGGCAATTTTGGCTCAGAAGGTAGAGCGAGTCATCCAATAACATCCGAAGGGTTGGCGGTTCGGATCCTGCTCTGCTCTACTCATGTGCTGTTGTGTCCTTGGGCAAGATACTTCACCCACCTTGCCTCCAGTGTCACTCACACTGGTGTATGAATGTGTGTGAATGTTTGGTGGAGGTTGGGGGGGCCCATTTGGTGTGAAATGGCAGCCACACTTCCATCAGCCTGCCCCGCACTGCAAAAATCCAAATCTTACTAAGTGTATTTTTCTCATTTCTAGCCAAAATATCTCATCGCACTTAAAACAAGTAAAGCACTCAGAGAGCGCAGACCTCCACCAAGGCAGATCAGTGCCGCCCCCCCCCAATCACCACCAAAATGTAATCATTTGTTCCTTGTGCCAGTATCAACATTTCCTGAAAATTTCCTCCAAATCCATTCATAACTTTTTGAAATATAAGACAATAGACAATAGATCTTGAAAATCTTATATTAAGAATTCTTACCAAGATATTTTTCACTTGTTCCACTGGCAGATTTTGTTTGCTTGAATTAAGCAAAAAAATCTTGAACCACAAAAGCATTCGGAGAAAGTAGACATCCACCAAGAGAGATCAGTCACCCCCCCCCCCGCCCATCACCACCAAAATTTCATAATTTGTTCCTTGTGCCAGTTTCAACATTTCCTGAAAATTTCATCAAAATCCGTCCATAACTTTTTGAGTTATTGCTAACAGACAAACAAACCCTGATGAAAACATAACCTTGGCCATTCCTTGGCGGAGGTAATTAAGCAAAAAAAAATCTTGAATTAAGCAAAAAAAATCTGCCAATGGAACCAGTGAAAATTATCTCGGTTAGATTTCTTGAAATATGAATTTTAAGATCTATTGTCTAAAAATAATTTCTTATATTTCACTGAAAAGTTACTCTTAAGGTGATTATGTTTTATTACCTCTGCCAAGAAACGGCAGAGGTTATGTTTTCATTTGGTTTGTCTTTTTTTTTTTTTGTCTGTTTGTTTGTTTGTTTGTCTGTTAGCAATGTAACTCAAAAAGTTATGGATGGATTTTGACGAAATTTTCAGGAAATGTTGATACTGGCACAAGGAACAAATGATAAAATTTTAGTGGTGATGGGGGGGTGGGGGGGTGACTGATGTGCCTTGGTGGAGGTCTGTGCTCTCCGAATGCTTTTGTGGTTCAAGATTTTTTTGCTTAATTCAAGCAAACAAAATCTACCAATGGAACAAGTGAAAAATATCTTGGTAAGAATTCTTGAA
Source organism: Sphaeramia orbicularis (assembly GCF_902148855.1). Taxonomy (NCBI): domain Eukaryota; kingdom Metazoa; phylum Chordata; class Actinopteri; order Kurtiformes; family Apogonidae; genus Sphaeramia; species Sphaeramia orbicularis. Next base: position 41,414,978 of record NC_043963.1, on the reverse strand, counting down.
ATAAGATTTTCAAGATCTGTTGTCTAAAAATAAGTTCTTATATCTCAAAAAGTTATGAACGGATATGGAGGAAATTTTCAGGAAATGTTGATACTGGCACAAGGACCAAATGAGTACATTTTGGCGGTGATTGGTGGGGGGGCACTGATCTGCCTTAGCGGAGGTCTGTGCTCTCTGAGTGCTTTACTTGTTTTAAGTGCGATGAGATATTTTGACTAGAAATGAGAAAAATACACTTAGTAAGATTTGGATTTTTGCAGTGTGGGGCAGGCTGATGGAAGCGTGGCTGCCAGTTCACACCAAACGGCCCCTCCGACCTCCACCAAACATTCATACACATTCATTCACCAGTGTGAGTGACACTGGAGGAAAGGTGTGTGAAGTGTCTTGCCTAAGGACACAACAGCACATGACTAGAGCAAAGCAGGATCCGAACCACCAACCCTTCGGTAATTGGATGATCCGTGATCTGCCTTGGCGGAGGTCTGCGCTCTCCGACTGCTTTTCTAATTTTAAGTGTGATGACATATTTTGATTAGAAACAAGAAAAATACACTTGGTAAGATTTGGATTTTTGCTGTGGCTACAAACGTAGTTTACCAAAACCAGGGTGTGAATGTTAGGATAAATAATGGGTCAATAATGTAAAGAGCTTTGGGTGCCTTGAAAAGCACTATAGAAATCTAATCCATTATTATTACTCGCGGCATTGTACCTGTGGTGCCATTGTACGATAGCAAGAGCGGCTAAAATTGCCCAGCATACCTCACAACATTTGAATACGGACATAAAATTGTACCTAGTAGATAGTCAGGTAATGTTTGTATTCATTTGACGAGTTTGGTGGCGATCGAGCCTGTGAAGGCTGAGGAAGACCTGTACAAACGCCCTCCTGTGCTGCAACATCGATCGGACATCGATCGGATGGACGGACACAGAACATGCATTATATAGTAGGATTTTAGCTTGAACAATTATCCTATCAGTGCATGTCTTTGGATGGTGGGAGGAAGCTGTAGTACCCAGAGAGAACCCACGCAGACACGGGTAGAACATGCAAACTCCACACAGAAAGGTCTTGGTGTTCAGGTTGAACTCAGGACTTTCTTGCTGTGAGGCGACAGCGCTAACCACTGCACCACCGCGCCACCCAATGTAAACAGTTAAAAGCACAAAATGTTCTGCATAAACCACCCTGTTTCCTTAGACGATTTAAATGTTGGATGCTGCTGTCCTCTGAGTTGGCAAAGAAACTGACACTGTCCAACACAATCCTCCTGTCTTCAAAGGTTAAGATGCACAGAATCACAAGAAAAATAGATTTGGAAGTTTGCAGTGTTTTTCATGCATTTTTGATGTTTCAAAATGCAGTTTTGTGATCATTTCGCCAGAGCCAATCTCTCCCCACACACAAGGGACAATGTCAGCACAAAGAGTTATATTTTGACAAAGTCAGCAGTCATAAAAATGGGCTTAGCTTTAATAGTCAGCATCTGCAGGGTGAAAAGGGGGAGGAAAATGCTAAAGAGAACGAGATAAAGCAAGGATAGAAAACAGATTAAAAAAAAAAGAAAAAAAAAAAGAGGAAAGACCAGTAAAAGTAGGCCACCTCTGAACCAGTTGACCTCCATGTCGTCTATTCAACCCACACAGCGCTGCAAAGGACCAAGGGTAATATTTAGGGACGCATGGATACCCAGCCAACACCTAAACACACCGCACTTGGACAGAAAAGTTGGATTCTGGGAAAAAGGAGCTTTTCTTTTTTTCTCTCTGTTCTGCAGAGGTGAGGATATAAATATTAGCCGGTATCTCCTGGGACATCACAGTGACTTTAACTGGATTTTCCTGGACGTTTCACATCAGCAGGAGGAATCCGTCCAACCGGTTTTAATAAGACGGGACAGGAACAAGCCGAAGTACAAGCGTACGATGTTGTGTCCAGTCAGACCTAGTCTTGGTCCGTCTTTGATGGCGTTGACGGCTTTATGCTTTTCCGTCGTCCTTCTATTCAGCTGCTACGAAGCCTCCGTCTACCACATAAAAGGTAAGTGTTTCCATCAGCTGTGTTATTATTCCAGATGGTGTGCGTCCCATTTGTACGCCCCGGCCTTGGAGGTTGATCCCATAAATCAGTCTTTGAGGTTTGTTTTTTGTGGTTGCGTCCACTCGGCTGTGGACAGTGTCCTCTGTACTCCAACTCTGTTCATCCCCACGGGGGGGGCTCTTCACAGCAGATCACTGTGTTCCTATTGATCCCCTTCTCAAGGTGACAGACGTGCCCCCCCACCCCCCACAGCAGGAACAGGACAACTACTCACTGTGGACGCTCCATATACACACTAACCTGCAGAAGAAGGCCTTTATGTATTCTGGCCTGAGGACAGACTTTTACAGCCTGTGCAAAGGTTCCATCAAACCTCCAGAAGGAAGAATTAGATAGGGTTCATACCTCGAAAAGAAGGTATAAAACATTTGATCACAACAAAAATGAAATGTGGTTGTGGTGTTTGTGTACTTTACAGGCGTTTGTTCGTATAAAGACAAGTTCTACAAACCGGGAGAGTCTTTCACCAGAGGCTGTGACAAGTGTTTGTGTCATGACTTTGGTTTCTACTGCTTTGGGTGAGTCTTATTTCATCTGGTTTCCTCTGATTTTCCTCCTGTCATCTAAAATCTAAATGTTACCGAGTGTATTTTTCTCATTTCTAATCCAAATATCTCATCGCACTTAAAATAAGACATAATCATCTAAAGAGTAACTTTTCAGTGAGATGTAAGAACTGATTTTTAGACAACAGATCTGAAAAATCTTATTTCAAGAAATCTTACCAAGGTAATTTTCACTTGTTCAATTGGCAGTTTTTTTTTTGTTGTTGTTGTTCTTGTTGTTGTTTTTGTTTTTTAATTAAGCAACAAAAAAAGCACAGAAAAAATAAATCTTGAATTAAGCAAAAAAAAAAAAAAAAAGATTTAGAATTTAGCAAAAAAAAAAAATGAATAAAGCAAAAAAAAAATCTTGAATTAAGCAAAAAAAAAATTTAATCAAGCAAAAATATCTTGAATTAAGCAAAAGAATTTAGAATTAAGCAAAAAATATCTTAAATTAGTCCAAAAAAATTCTAGAATAGCAAAAAAAAATTATTACGCAAAAAAATGTTGAACCACGCAAAAAAGTCTTGAATTAAGCAAAAAAATGTTGAATTAAGCAAAAAATCTTGAATAAAGCAAAAAAAAAAAAAATTATTGATTTAAGCAAAAAAAATTCTTGAGTTAAGCAACAAAAAATCTTGAATTAAGCAAAAAAAAAGTATCTTGAATTAAGAAAAAAAAAACGTTGAATTAAGAAAAAACAATTTAGAATTAAACAAAAAAAATCTTGAATGAAGCAAAAAAATTTAACTAAGCAAAAAAAATCTTGAATTAAGCAAGAAAATCTTGAATGAAGCGAAAGAATTTAGAATTAAGTAAAAAAAAATATCTTAAATGAAGCAAAAAATAATAATTAAGCAAAAAAAATCTTGAATTAAGCAAAAAAAAAAAAAAAAAAAAAAAAAAAAAAAAAAAAAAAATATATATATATATATATATATATATATATATATATATATATATATATATATATATATATATATATATATATCTTGAATTAAACAAAAACTCGGTAAGACTCTAAAACTCTTGGTAAGATTTCTTGAAATAAGATTTTCCAGATCTATTGTCTAAAAATAAGTTCTTATATCTCACTGAAAAGTGACTCTTTAAGTGATTATGTCTTATTTTTAGTGTGATGAGATATTTTGACAAGAAATGAGAAAAACACTTTTTTTGCAGTGTGTTTTCTGTCCTTTCCTGGTTTCCTTTAACTGTTTCCTCTCCTCTTGTTTCTCCTTTCCTCTGTTTTTTTTCCTCTAACTTCTTCTCTCCTTGTTTTATCCTGTTCTCTTCTTTTTCCTTCTAGTTTCTTCTCTTTGTTTTTATTTCCTCTCTGTTCATCTTCTTTCTTCTTCCTTTGTTTCACCTCTTCTTTTATCTCTAGTGTTCTGTCTTCATTTCCTCAGTTCTTCTCTGATTTTGTCCTGTTTTCTTTTCTCTACTTTTTTCCATCCTTTCCTTTCCTCTCATGTCCTTATCCCGTCTCCTTTCATCCTGTTTTTCCTCCTCGTATTTCCTCTGCTTATCTGTTCTCCTTTCCTCTTGTTTCCTCTCTTGTTTTTTCTCTTCTTCTTTGGTCTAGTTTCATTTTTTTTTCTCCTCTCCTCTTATAAATATAACCATACCACTCTTGTCTTTTCCGTACAGACAGATGAAGCCCACCTCTTGGCCCAGAAAGTGTCACCGGATCAGAACTCAGTGTGGTTATAGAGTCGTTTATAAGGAGAAGCCACTGGTGGAGTGTCGAGCCTACAGCTGGATAGGATGATGGGATGTAATCTGTTAAACATTAGATGGTATATATTCTGTATATTCAGTGTCTACATACAGATAACATGTAGCTCCTGAACAGTGAACCTTGGTTTTAGAACTGTAGTAAGTTTAGCTAAGGACAAATCAAATTTTATTTTGATGCTTCTAAGTTCTTTCTGTATCTGGAAAGAGGAGGAGTTTGTCTGTTTATTAAGTTTGTGTTGGAGTCGGTTTTATACTCAGATTGTAGTTTTTTGACTAATCTAACATCCATCATAACAGATTTAACATAGCATTAGCCTCATACCATAATTGCCTAAGTCATACACTATATCACAGGTGTCAAACATGTGGCCCGGGGTCCAAATCCGGCCCACCAAAGGGTCCAGTCTGATCCTTGGGATAAATTTGTGAAATGCAAAAATTACACTAAAATATTAACAATTCTTTTAGTTCAGTTCCACATTCAGATCAATTCAGTCTCAAGTGGGCAGGACCAGTCAAATACTATCATAATAACATAGAAATAATGACAACTCCAAATTTTTCTCCTTGTAAATGTAAATATCTTCATGTATTTACACTAAAACAAAGTATAATTTCGCCAAAAAAATGTGAATAACCTGAACAAATATGAACAACGTGAAATTTCTTAAGAGAAATAAGTGTAATTAAAACAATATTCTGCCTATTGTTAAATGTTTTGTGTATTTGTAAGTTCTAATGTACATGTGGAAATGATAAACTGAGGCAGAATATTGTTAAAATTACACTTATTTTTTCAGTTTGTTCATGTTATTCACACCTTTTGAAAGGATATTTTGTAGATGTAAACCTTTTTATAATGTGAATTTACTTTTTCACTCTAAAACACAGAAAAGTTTGGAGTTGACATTTATAGATTAATATATTATTGATCCATAATACACATGTATAAATGATACGTTGAGGCAGAATATTATTAAAATAGCACTTATTTTTCTAAAGAAATTTCAGTTTTTTCAGTTATTCATATTTTTTTTAATTTGGATAGTTTATAAAAGTAAGTATATTCATCATTTAATGTTTTGTTTTTATTTTTTGCACTAAAAAAATTTGGAGTTGTCATTATTTATTATTATGCTATTATTTTACTGGTTCGGCCCACTTTAGATCAAATTTAGCTGAATGTGGCCCCTGAACTAAAATGAGTTTGACACCCCTGCACTATATAGACAAAAGTATTGGGACATGTTGAATTCAGGTGTTTCTTTTCTAACAGGGGTCTGGGATACAAAACAGTAATGATAAATGCCATAATATAGTTTTATATTGGGATAAATATCATATTGATTATTAATATTTTTAACTGGTATATAAACAGATGGTCTGGTCCCAGTATAAAGATAGAGGGTCCTAATACTTTTTTTAAATTAACATTCTGTCTTGTCTTATATTGTTTGAACCTTGTTTTTCCTTTTTTTTGTTTGTTGATTGTTATGTTTTATTTGATTGCTGTTGTTGTTTACTTTATTACATATTCATTTGTGTTGCCTTTAAGGATTTATGTATAAATGTATGTACTTATTTATTTATTTACTTTTCTGATATGTTAATATGGGTGTAAATGTATGTGTATGAGAGGATAAGTGAGGTTAATTACTTACAAAAGATCTAACGGACTTGACTTGTCATATATTCTGCTGATGGAAAGCTAAAGGATAGACTGTTGTGTGGAGAAGGGGTGGGATTAAAAAAGCTCTACTTCCTCCCACTCCTTTTCGAACATGCAAATGAAGTCATGTATATGTAAAAGTTTTGTTTTTGTTTTCTTCCATGACTTCTTACTACCTGTTTTACTTCTAAAGACTAAGTAAGATTACTTTGTCTTGTTGCATATTTGAAATTAAAATAAATAAATAAATATTGATGTTTCCATCTCAAATCAGCATGAACAGGTCATCTTTTAAGATGTAGCCATGATGTGTCCCAATATTTTTGTCCATATATTTTATAAACATCAATATTTCCTAAAAGTTTAATGGAAGATTTTTCCTCCTAAGTGAGATGTGAAGAAAGTAGATGTTTAGTTGTGGTAACAAAAAATTATTAATTACAGTCACAGCATGAAAAATATTTTTGAAATTTAGTGGTAGAACATTTAAAATCATAGTCATGGATTTAAAATAAAAAAAAAATTTTAAAAAATCAATGCTGAGAGAAATTAAGTAAAAACCATCTCTGAGGGATTTCTTTTTTTTTTTTTTTTTCTTTTAAATTTGGTTTTATTTAGAAGATATTTAACCTCCTGAGAGCCAGGAAAGTACATAATTTTGCTTAAAAAAATAAAATAAAAATAAATAAATAAACAAATAAATTAATTAATTATTAATAATAATAATAATAATAATAATAATAATAATAATAATAATAATAATAATAATGATAATAATAATAATAATAATAATAATAATAATAATGATGATGATGATGATGATGATGATGATGATAATAATAATAATAATAATAATAATAATAATAATAATAATAATAATAATAACTGCCTATATTAGAAACATCATGATGCAACAGTTTTTTATGATACTTTTCAAAATTTTTATGGAATGTCCTTTGCGGTGGGTAGTTTCTTTTTTGCTTTTTTTTTTTTTTGTGTAAAGCTGTGAAACTCTTGTCCACAAACATAGACAGAAAACCAAAAGCTGGGTCTTAGGAGGTTAACTTTATGAGATCACAGAGCAGTCCAAATTCTAAAACTAAGATGATACTTTTTCCTTGTATTGTTTAGGGTCTATGGAGAATATTGCCTTTATAACCCTTTGGAAAGTGAGTTAAAATTATGTGTCCACAAATATGGACATCATGCATGAAAGGGTTAAACCAAACCAATGCAATAATATTCATCCCAATATAAAACTATATTATGACATTTGTCAGTATTATTTTATATCCCAGACCCCTGTTAGAAAAGAAACACCTGAATTCAACGTGTCCCAATACTTTTGTCTATATAGTGTATGATTTGTGATGGTTTGTGACCCCTCTGTTACTCATTATAATGTTCTGAACAATAAATATAAACATTCATTCATTCATTCATTTTCTGAACCTGCTTTATCCTCACTAGGGTCACCGGGGTTGCTGGAGCCAATCCCAGCTACTTATGGGCAAAGGCGGGGTACACCCTGGACATGTCGCCAGTAACAAGGCTATAATAGTTTTGGATTTTTCATTATAGTCAGTTTTATTTAGTTTTAACTTTTTTTTCCTGTAATTCAGTTAGCTTTAATAAGTTTTTAGAGCAGGTTTGCTAGTTTTTATTGGTTTTCATTTTTTTCTAAATGCTTAGTTTTAGTATTACACTGAACAAAAATATGAACGCAACACTTTTGTTTTTGCTTCCATTTTTCATGAGCTGAACTCAAAGATCTAAAACTTTTTCTGTGAACACACAAGGTTTATTTCTTTCAAATATTGTTCACAAATCTGTCTGAATCAGTGTTAGTGAACACCTCTTCTTTGCTGAGATAATCCATCCACCTCACAGGTGTGGCATATCCAGATGCTGATTAGACAGCAGGATTATTGCACAGGTGTGCCTTAGGCTGGCCACAATAAAAGGCCATTCTAAAATGTGCAGTTTTATCACACAGCACAATACCACAGATGTCACAAGTTTTGAGGGAATATGCAATCGGCATGCTGACTTCAGGAATGTCTACCAGAGCTTTTGTCTGTGAATTGAATGTTCATTTCTCTACCATAAACCATCTCCAAAGGTGTTTCAGAGAATTCATGAAGAAGACTGTGTGAGGAAAATGGTGGTCACACCAAATACTGACTGGTTTTCTGACCCCCCTGGACCACCCAATACAGTAAAAGTGCACATTTTAGAGTGGCCTTTTATCGTGGCCAGCCTAAGTCACACCTGTGCAAAAATCCTGCTGTCTAATCAGCATCTTGATATGCCACACCTGTGAGGTGGATGGATTATCTCAGCAAAGGACAAAGGAGAAGTGCTCACTAACACAGATTTAGACAAATTTATGAACAATATTTGGGATAAATAGGCCTTTTGTGTACATAGAAAAAGTTTTAGATTGTTGAGTTCAGCTCATGAAAAATGGGAGCAAAAACAAAAGTGTGGCATTTATATTTTTGTTCAGTGCAGTTTTAGTTTTTTCATATTTTTTTATCTTCCTCGCCGTCGTATTCAAAGAAATCCCATACAGGATTCTGCTGCTTTCGCACAACTTTAGTCTCCAATTCTAAACGACAAGTGACGAGGAGTGACGGACCATGAAGGGCCACATGGTGCCAGCAGGTAAAATTGCTTGAGTGAAATAAATCAATTTCATATTAATCCGACAATGACAAAGATGAAAACAAAAGGAATTTTATCGATATTTTTATATGTTTTAGTTAGTTTTGTAAGCACACAACACAGTTTTAGTTAGTTAGTGTTTTTTTCTTTTTAATTTAATTTAAAATCTTTCCAAGTGTATTTTTTGCATTTCTATTCCAAATATTTCATCACACTAAAAATAAGACCTAATCACTTAAAGAGTAGCTTTTCAGTGAGATATAAGAACTTATTTTTAGACAACAGATCTGAAAAATTTTATTTCAAGAAATCATGCCAAGGTAATTTTTACTTGTTCAATTGGCAGTTTTTAGTTTTGTTTTGGTTTTTTTTTTAATTAAGCAAAAAAAACAAAACAAAAAAATAATAATAATTAAGCAAAAAAAAAAAAAAATCTTGAATTAAGCATAAAAAAAATCTTGAATTAAGCAAAAATAATTTAGAATTAAGCAAAAAAAAATCTTAAATTAAGCAAAAAAAAAAAAGAATCTTGAATTAAGCAAAAAAAAATTTAATTAAGCAAAAAAAATCTTGAATTAAGCAAAAAAAGATGAATTAAGTAAAAAAAAAAAAAAAATCTTTAAAATAAGCAAAAAAAATGAATTGAGAAAAAAAAATCTTCAATTAAGCAAAAAAAAAAAAGAATCTTGAATTAAGCAAGAAAAGATTAATTAAGTAAAAAAAAAAATAAAATCTTGAAATAAGCAAAAAAAAAAAAAATTGTATTGAATTGAGCAAAAAATAAAAAATAAAAATCTTGAATTAAGCAAAATAAATCTTGAATTAAGCCAAAAAAAAAAAAAAAATCTTGAATTAAGCAAAAAAAGTCTGGTGTTTCACATTAAAACACATACATTAAGATGTAAAATACAATTTGATGTTTGAATGATTTTAAATGTATTTATTATTAGTTTGCTAGTGGTTTTGTATTTCTGATTATTTCTGTACTGACTGTGCGTAAAGAGTCTGTTCTCAATGTTTTCACCCTGTTCTCCACACATGTACATTCTCTGCACTAAACCCAAGAAGTTGAAAAAATATCAATTCTGCTACACCTCTTAAATAAAGTACAATATTGTTCTTAATCATGTTTCTGATGGATTTAACTACATTTTGGGATAAGAATTCCAAATACAGTTTATTATAAGGATTAGAATGAACGCTGGATGTTTATGTGGTTGTCTGAAACATATGAGATATTTTAAAGAAAACAGCAGAATTTAAAGTTCTGTTTAATAAGAAATAAAAGGAATAAGTGTGTAAGGTTGGTTTAATTAGCTGTAAACTGGAACTTCACCACTCAGTGTCACTGAATGTTACATAATGGGCTTTAACCCTATAATGCCAAACGTATCATATTTGATACATGAGTTTTGAAGCCCTGTAAAATATCAGTGTGATTTTTTTTTTTTTTTTCTTGAAAAACCTGATGTATACAATTAGATGCATGTAATAAACAGATAATCCACCAGGGGGGAGGAATTCATTCACCAGAGGCCTTTCCAGTGACACTGCAAGACTGTCATTAATGAGGAAGGAGGAAGAACTTTGCTAATTTTTAAAAGCAATTACCAATTTGTTAGACATGTTTGTGTTATATTATGTTTTTATTTGTCAAAAAATAATAATATTTAAGCATTGAGACCCAATGTATCAAATATGATACAAAACTGAAACTCATATATAGGCTAAAATTTACTTAGGGGGTCAAATAAGTGGCCATTTTTGTCAAAAAAGAAGTTGTAAGAAATGCATAGAACTGTGTTGAAATAATGCTAATACATTTGTGCACAGACTCCTGATATTATTTGACAGTAGAAGCTATATTTTCAGAAATATTGGATTTTGAATAGCACGTGTATGTGAAAACTTTTGCTGGTGGACGGACGTGGCATTACCCATGATGCTCTGGTCAGTACCAGTACTTTATTAGGAATAAACTTATATACTTACTATTGCTAATTCTCCTCTTATTCATAAATGTTAGTACTGTGGATCTAAAACAATAACAGCTGACACAAAAACACAAAATGTGTCAGTGGACGGATGTGACATGGTTGTTACGGATCCCATCATACTGATGCTCGGCAGCCATGTCACCGTTTACACTAATGATCCCTGTGCAAAAACTAGGATCTGAATTATTTATTGTATAGTTTATCATCATACAAAAGAGTAGATAACAATATAGAATTGTTATTTCTTTATAAAAATGCTTATTATTAGAAAACTGTTGATTTAAAAAGTGACGTGTGACATTCTTAATGTATGTATTGACGTAACATAAGCAGGATGGATCAGCACCATACTCCATATTGAACCTGTAAAAATAAAACATGTGATATGTAGGATAGAATCTTGTAAGAAAAATTGGATTCTTAAATTCTTTAAGAATAGAATATTTGTTTTTCAGTTAAATTCAGTACAAATATAACTTGGCCATTTGTGACATGAAAATATAGCATTAATTGTGATGAAATTGGACATTTTTGAGCTGAAAACATAGTTCATATGACCATCAACATGTTGCAACAGAACTGAAATCCTGTAAATTTGCATAAGTTGCATTTACCAACACAAAGTTCCTTTGGGGATTCACTTATATTGATTTCTTATGGACAAAGACAGAAATAAGACCTCTAAGCAAATTTTAGCCAATATGGAAATTAATATTTGGAGAAAAAAAATGTTCTTGTTCTGAAGGACCAATATACTCTCCAGTTTCAAAGAACTGGAATTTTCTGTCAGTGATTTTTAATGATTCAGGCTTCACAGGGTTAATCAGATTCTTAGACCAGCTAGCCTTCCTGTTTTCTTCATTAAAAAAAAAGTTAATATTGATATGAATGGTGTTTTATTTTTTACAGCTGCCTATTGTACAAAGTATAAACTAAATGAAACAACAATCAGTATGAAAGCATATTATTTGTGCAGCACTAAAACTGCAGAAACGTAACAAATTCATGCTAGTTAACACAGTCGTCATCACATTAGTTCAGCAAAAGACAGTGATTACATGACTGTGAGCTCTTCTGGGCTTCCAGTCCAGCATCCACAAAAGGCTGTGAAAGGTCTACATGTAAACACAGCATATAGTGCAATACGAGCCTGCAGGGGGAGGGGCATCCTATCTTTACGGTGTGCGATAAGGACCGCGCCACACCCCAGGAATTTACAAATCACTTCAAGTGAGTGACACGATCTCCTTGAGAATCCCAGATGTTGTGTGTACTATTGAAATCTCATAGATAGTCTTAGATGGAGCGACTACAAGCATCTGTCTGAGGGCTGCAGATGTGGGCGGGGCCTTTCAGAGGTCATCAGACGCCAGCCAAGGGTGGCGAAGGCACTGAGCAGCAGTCGCCCTCGTCTCTGGATAATAATCCAACATGCAAAGAAGAAAGTCTGAGAATCCAGAAGCCTCCTCCAACATGAAGTGGTATTTCTCCAGCAGGACGTCGTAAAGCTTCCAGGGCCTCAGCGGACCGACTCGACGCAAATCACCTAGACGAGAAAATGTATTAACTGAATCATTAAATTAAAAAAACAAACAAACAATGCAAACGGAATGAAAAATGAATTAAATTTACAAAGGACGGTAGTTACCTCTGCGGTCAAAGTAATCTGCAGAGTATTTACCCGAAAAGGCAATGACTGGTGGGATTTTACCGAGCAGCTCCATAATCTGGGCTATATGATCTGAAACAGAGGAATTCAGTCAATGAGGAAATTCAACCACTGAATCTTACAATGGATGAACACTTTACTCATACAAACACTCTGAAATGCATCATTTCATAACCACAGTGTGTTTTAGGAGGACAGACAAGACTTTACAACTTTTGTGAAATTTTTTCAAAAATTTGTGTTGTCATGTAGAAAATAATGGTCAATGAAGTTACCGTATTTGGTTAATTGCACATACTCTGAAATACTCTGAAATTCTTCATTTCAACCATAGTGTGTTTTTGGAGGATATGACAAGACTTTACTACTTTTGTGAAATTTTTTCAAAAATTTGTGTTGTCATGTAGAAAATAGTGGTCAATGAAGTTACCGTATTTGGTTAATTACACATACTCTGAAATGCTCTGAAATTCATCATTTCAACCATAGTGTGTTTTTGGAGGACATGACAAGACTTTACAACTTTTGTGAAATTTTTTCAAAAATTTGTGTTGTCATGTAGAAAATAGTGGTCAATGAAGTTACCGTATTTGGTTAATTGCACATACTCTGAAATACTCTGAAATTCTTCATTTCAACCATAGTGTGTTTTTGGAGGACATGAAAAAGACTTTACTACTTTTGTGAAATTTTTCCAAAATTTGTGTTGTCATGTAGAAAATCATGGTCAATGAAGTTACCGTATTTGGTTAATTACACATACTCTGAAATACTCTGAAATGCTCTGAAATTCATCATTTCAACCACAGCATTTTTGGAGGACATGACAAGACTTTACAACTTTTGTGAAATTTTTTCAAAAATTTGTGTTGTCATGTAGAAAATAATGGTCAATGAAGTTAACATATTTGGTTAATTGCACATACTCTGAAATACTCTGAAATTCTTCATTTCAACCATAGTGTGTTTTTGGAGGACATGACAAGACTTTACAACTTTTGTGAAATTTTTTCAAAAATTTGTCTTGTCATGTAGAAAATAATGGTCAATGAAGTTACCGTATTTGGTTAATTGCACATACTCTGAAATACTCTGAAATTCTTCATTTCAACCATAGTGTGTTTTTGGAGGACATGACAAGACTTTACAACTTTTGTGAAATTTTTTCAAAAATTTGTCTTGTCATATAGAAAATAATGGTCAATGAAGTTACCGTATTTGGTTAATTGCACATACTCTGAAATACTCTGAAATGCATCATTTCAACCACAGTGTGTTTTTGGAGGACTTGACAAGACTTTACTACTTTTGTGAATTTTTTTCAAAAATTTGTGTTGTCATATAGAAAATCATGGTCAATGAAGTTACCGTATTCGGTTAATTGCACATACACATTTCAACCACAGTGTGTTTTTGGAGGACATGACAAGACTTTACTACTTTTGTAAAATTTTTCCAAAATTTGTGTAGTCATGTAGAAAGTCATGGTCAATAAAGTTACAGTATTTGGTTAATTACACATATGTGACAAAATAAACTAGAAAAGCACTTTGAGAGCACAGACCTCCGCCAAAGTAGATCGACCCCCCCCCAAAAAAAAATTTCATGAAAATCCCTCCATAACTTTCTGACTTATCTTGCTAACAGAGAGGAAGACAGACAGACAAACCCCGATGAAAGCATAACCTCTGTTGTTACACTTGGCGGAGGTAAAAAATAAGTAAAACAAATTAATTAGGGCTGTTAACCCATTATCATGATTAACCCATAAAGACCCAGTGCTACTTTTGTGGCAGTTCCCATGTGATTTTTTTTTTCCCTCTAAATTTACTCTTTGTAAAGTGATTTATCACCATTTATTGTGATATTGTCTTTTGCGTTTTGCATTGTTTCAGTGAAATTCATGTATTTTGTTATATTTAATTTACTGATCATGTAGATCAGGGGTGTCAAACTCATTTTAGTTCAGTTCCACATTCAGCTAAATTTGATCTGCAGTGGGCCCAACCAGTAAAATAATAACACAATAATATATAAATAATGTCATCTCCAAACTTTTCTCTATGGTTTAGAGTGAAAAAAAATGAATTTACATTATGAAAAGGTTTACATCTACAAACTATCCTTTCAAAAGATGTGAATAACATGAACAAACTGAAAAAATAAGTGTAATTTTAACAATATTCTGCCTCAGTTTATCATTTCCACACGTACATTTATAACTTAAAGATCACAGTGGATCTACAAACACACACAACATTTAATAACAGACAGAATGTTGTGAAAATTGAACTTACTTTTCTTAAGAAATTTCAGGTTGTTCATATTTGCTCAGGTTATTCACATTTTTTGCGAAATTATACATTGTTTTAGTGTAAATACATAAAAATATTTACATTTACAAAGAGAAAAATGTGGAGTTGTCATTAATTATATGTTATTTTGATAATATTTTACTGGTCCTGCCCACTTTAGATTGAATTGGTCTGAATGTGGAACGTGAACTAAAAGGATTGCTAATATTTTAGTGTAATTTTTGCATTTTACAAATTCATCCCAAGGATCGGACTGGACCCTTTGGCGGGCCGGATTTGGCCCCTGGGCCACATGTTTGACACCTGTGATGTAGATGTTCATAAAAGCTCAGATTAAAGTTGAGGGTTATTATATCAGAAACAGAGGAAACTGAAGAAAAAAGTGACATTTTCAACAAAATCTATCATTAACCAAGAAAAGCACTCGGAGAGCACAGACCTCCACCAAGACAGATCGCGCCCCCCCCCCAGTGTTTGTTTGTTTGTTAGCGAGATAACTCAAAACGTTATGGATGGATGTTTATGAAATTTTCAGGAAATGATGATAGTGGCACAAGGAAGAAATGATTACATTTTGGTGGTGATCAGGGGTGGGGGGGGCCCACGGGGGGGGCCCCACTGATCGTCCTTGGCGGAGGTCTGCGCTGTCTTTTCTAGAAAAGCGCTATTATCATTACTTCATGGTACCGAACAAAGCAGGTCCACTCACTGTTCATGCAGAGGTGGACCTTACAGACCCTGTAGACCACACTGGACCTGAGATTGTTGACTCACTGTCCTCACTGGAACTGTTACTGTCACTGTCTCGTAATGTGTGATGAAATGACCAAAAATAGTCACTTGCCCAATAAAGGGTTATAGTTACATTGCAGGCCCCGCGCTGCCACAGTGTAATCTGAGTTAATGTCAGTTTGTGTGTCATTGTTAGAGTTCAACGGTACCTTCCTCCAGGGAAAAGGAGTCTCCGGCTTTGGGTTCGAACAGCGAGTCTCCTGTGACCAACTCGAAGGCCTGAGTGGAAAAAAAACAACAGCGAAGGGTGATTGGCAGGGGGAGATGAAAGTGGGTGGGCATCCTTACGGCATTCTGCTCATGTTCATGTGTGGAGCTGGTGGGAGGTGTGGGAGTGGGAGGTTTCCCACTGTCTTGTTGGGCTACGACATTCATAATTTCTATGAGTAGAAATGTGAACAGTGTCATTTTTTGCTATGCAACATAAAACAAAGATGCTGTTATTATGGTTTGTCCCCCCACCATGCAGGCGACACTCCAGATGTCAGCCGGTGGTCCGTACTCTGACCCCAGTAGAACCTCCAGTGAGCGGTACTGGCGGGTCTGGATCTCCTCACAAAAATGTTTGTACTGGTCGAAGAACGAAAGAGAAAGACAGAAGAGCCTGTATCAGTATGGTGGTCTTTTAACCCTTTCATGCATGAATTATAAGAACCTTAGTCGAGATTTTTTCTTGAGTTTTTAATTCTTCCTTAGGCATGAAAAAAACAATGCAATTGAGTTTTTTTGTTTGTTTGTTTTTTCCCTTGTAGTTACAAAAATGGTCACTCAGCTACACCATGCATTTAATTTTTGAAGCAAAGAAGCATGGATTTAAAACCCAATATCAGAAAGTGATATGAAAACAATGAAATAAAAATATTTTTAATGCTCCTAATCTGAGGTTTTCTCACATTTTAACATATTCTAATATAAGTTATTACTCACTTCATGGTGATAACATGCAAAAGAAAACTTTTTTTTTTTCTTTGGAAATCTCTTAATGAGCATTTTAAAGAGGAGTTGATAATATTATTTATCTTGTTGTTTTTTTGTTGTGTTTTTTTCTCTTTTTTGTGTTTAATAGGTTTGTAGGTTTGTTGTATAATTCTTTTTTGTTGTTTTTGTATTGTCCATGCGGTTCCTAATGTCTAAGTACATGTACAGGGTGGGGAAGCAAAATGTACAATGAACATTTAGTTGTTTTTTCTCAGCAGGCACTACGTCAGTTGTTTTGAAACCAAACATATATTGATGTCATAATCATACGTAACACTATTATCCATACCTTTTCAGAAACTTTTGCCCATATGAGTAATCAGGAAAGCAAACGTCAAAGAGTGTGTGATTTGCTGAATGCACTCGTCACACCAAAGGAGATTTCAAAAATAGTTGGAGTGTCCATAAAGACTGTTTATAATGGAAAGAAGAGAATGACTATGAGCAAAACTATTACGAGAAAGTCTGGAAGATACTATTAAAGAAGAATGGGAGAAGTTGTCACCCGAATATTTGAGGAACACTTGCACAAGTTTCAGGAAGCGTGTGAAGGCAGTTATTGAGAAAGAAGGAGGACACATAGAATAAAAACATTTTCTATTATGGAAATTTTCTTGTGGCAAATAAATTCTCATGACTTTCAATAAACTAATCGGTCATACACTGTCTTTCAATCCCTGCCTCAAAATATTGTAAATTTTGCTTCCCCACCTTGTATATGTAGATGTATAATTTAAAATTACAAAAAAAAAAAAGGTTAATTATAGTCTAACAATTGATTTACACTCAAACATGTATACTTCTTTTTTTTTTTTTTTATACTTTTAAGAAGTTTTATTTCGACCAGCCTTTTCTTTTGCACTGGTGTAAACTGTTAAATTTCCCCATGGTGGGATCAATAAAATCTTATATATATATATATATATATATATATATATATATATATATATATATATATATATATATATATTGGCTATTACGCCATATGTGTATTAAAAAAAAAATCCTTGGTGACATTGCAGATTTACATTGGGCTGAAACCTTTGTCATGCGAGTCCCCCATTAGCGTCAGTGTTCGGTTTGTCTGTTCTAGGTTTATTAGATCTTTCTGTAGGTAAAGCCATAAAACACAAATAACGAAGAGGCACCTCTGAGCTACTATAAAACATAAGTATGTAGATTATATTCAGATTCTAAAGTTAGACCCACCTAAATCATCCTATATCTTACACAGTGGGCAAATTATTTTTAGCAGTGTGCTAATGTCACAGGTAAAACAAGATGATTTATCAGTAAAATCCAACTACGGACCACCCAGCAGGAGCTCCCCAGGTCAGCGATCTTCACTTGAATATCCTTGAAAGTGTGTGGCTTCATCTCCTTCCCATCTAAAAGAAGCAGCAGATGATACATGATGGTGTTTCTGGTCCTTAATAAAATGCAGCATCAGCAAAACATATCATCAGTATATTATCCCTGTTTGTGTATGGGTCTGAGGCTTTATTTCCAACACATTTGCCTTCTGTATCAGCCTTGAACCTGAGTTATTATTTTCAAAAAATAAAATAAAATAAAATAAAATAAAACAAGTGGTGCCAGGAATAACAAACCCTGTCCCTTGTACATATTGTAGTTTGTTATACACCATTATGTTGTGATAATATTCATGAAACTGAAACAAAATAAATGCACCGTATGTTTTCAGGACTTTATTGTTTTAATAAAATTTACATGATATTATTTCAAGGTCACAGACTCTAACCTTCACCCCCAGAGCTCAAAATTAAATTATAACCCACAGCAAGTGTAATCAGTTCTTCAATGGCATTCATTTATTAAAACAAGTTTTTTTTTGTTTTTTTTTAGAATGAGTTGATCAGAAATGACAAATTTTTTACGGATACCTTTTTGTTTTTTTTTTTTGATTGATTTCCCTATCCTTTATAATGGTGGAGTATCACAATGTTAGGTAAATGGTGGGAATATATGTGTTTTTTTCTAAATTTACCCAAAATGTGAAAATAGCTTTAGCTTTATGCCAGAGTGATGTATAACAATAGCTTCTATATATGTGCCAAGTTTGAAGTAAATTGAAACAAAATTGATGTTTTTATAGACATTTGAAATTTCGCCCATTATAAGTAACTTAAAAAGATGAAATATTAAATAAAAAAATTTAAAAAATCATAAAAAATTTGAACTTTGACCTAGTTTTCCCAAAATGTAATCAGATCTATTCTGGGTCACTAGCAATCTATAAACTCAATTAGGTATGAATTCAACCAATAGTTTTGCTGCTAAAGTGTTAACAATCAAACAAACAAACCAAACCAAAAACAAAATAGTCATAAAATAAAATAAAACAAGTGGTGCCAGGAATAACAAACCCTGTCCCTTGTACATATTGTAGTTTGTTATACACCATTGTGTTGTTATAATATTCATGAAATTGAAAAAAATAAATTCACAGTATGTTTTCAGGATTTTGTTTTAATATAATTTACTTGATATTATTTCAAGGTCACAGACTCTAACCTTCACCCCCAGAGCTCAGAATTATATTATAACCCACAGTAAGTGTAATCAGTTCTTCAATGGCATTCATTTATTAAAAGCAAGTTGTTGTTTTTTTTTTTAGAATGAGTTGATCAGAAATGACACATTTTTTTACAGAGACCTTGTTTTTTTTTTTTGTTTTTTTTTTTATTGATTTCCCTATCCTTTATAATGGTGGAGTACCACAATGTTAGGTAAATGGTGGGAATATATATATATATATTTTTTTTTTAAATTTACCCAAAATGTGAAAATCGCTTTAGCTTTATGTCCGAGTGATGTATAACAATAGCCTCTATATATGTGCCAAGTTTGAAGTAAATTGAAACAAAATTGATGTTTTTATAAACATTTGAAATTTCGCCCATTATAAGTAAATTAAAAAGATGAAATTTTTTTTTTTTTAAATCATAAAAAATTTTAACTTTGACCTACTTTTCCCAAAATGTAATCAGATCTATTCTGGGTCACTAGCAATCTATAAACTCAATTTGGTATGAATTCAACCAATAGTTTTGCTGCTAAAGTGTTAACAATCAAACAAACAAACCAAACCAAAAACAAAATAGTCATAAAATAAAATAAAATAAAATAAAAGAAGTGGTGCCAGGAATAACAAACCCTGTCCCTTGTACATATTGTAGTTTGTTATACACCATTGTGTTGTTATAATATTCATGAAATTGAAAAAAATAAATTCACAGTATGTTTTCAGGACTTTGTTTTAATATAATTTACTTGATATTATTTCAAGGTCACAGACTCTAACCTTCACCCCCAGAGCTCAAAATTAAATTATAACCCACAGCAAGTGTAATCAGTTCTTCAATGGCATTCATTTATTAAAACAAGTTTTTTTTTTGTTTTTTTTTAGAATGAGTTGATCAGAAATGACAAATTTTTTACGGATACCTTTTTTTTTTGTTGTTGTTGATTTCCCTGTCCTTTATAATGGTGGAGTACCACAATGTTAGGTAAATGGTGGGAATATATGTGTTTTTTTCTAAATTTACCCAAAATGTGAAAATAGCTTTAGCTTTATGTCAGAGTGATGTATAACAATAACCTCTATATATGTGCCAAGTTTGAAGTAAATTGAAACAAAATTGATGTCTTTATAAACATTTGAAATTTCGCCCATTATAAGTAAATTAAAAAGATTAAATATTTTTTAAAAATTCATAAAAAATCTTAACTTTGACCTACTTTTCCCAAAATGTAATCAGCTCTATTCTGGGTCACTGGCAATCTATAAACCAAATTTGGTATGAATTCAACCAATAGTTTTGCTGCTAAAGTGTTAGCAATCAAACAAACAAACCAAACCAAAAACAAAATAGTCATAAAATAAACTACAAAAAAATAAAATACAACATGCCTGTAGACTTGGCCTGTTTACAGGAGGAGCTGCTGCCCCCTGCTGGTGATGTTTGACACTCCTCCAGACACAGCAGGATGTTCTCTGGTTTGATGTCTGTGTGGATGATTTTACACTGGGTGTGAAGGTAGTTCAGACCCTGCAGAACCTGGAGGAACATCAGAGGAACGCAAAGACCTGTGACATTTATCAGTGGGAGGTGGAGAGGCGTTTACTCTGTGCTCCATTACCTGTGTTAGTATTTGTTTGACCACCGGTTGTGACAGTCCTGGATTCCCTAAACACATCTGCAGACTCCTCAGGTCTGGACCCAATAGTTCCAGAACCAGGCAGATGTCTGACCACCCAGCATTAAGGACAGATATACACAAATACCAACGATTCACTAAGCACTGATGTCTTTACTTTAGTTACCAACTAAAACTACCAGGAAAAAACATTTTATTAATTGAAATAAAAATATCAGCTTTAGGAATCACAAGAACAAACAATGAAAACTCTGATGAATAATGAAACCCAAATGAAAAAAAAATAATAATAAAAATGTGGGTAAAATCAGAGTTTTTTTATGCTATTAGTAAAAGTTCATGGCTATGCTAACCATATTTGTCAGGGGTCTCAAACATGTGGCCCGGGGGCCAAATGCGGCCCTCCAAAGGTTCCACGGGATGAAAGTGCAAAAATTAACCTGAACAGTCAAGGTTGTCCAAATCATTTTGGTTCAGGTTCCACATACAGACCAATGTGATCTCCAGTAAAAATAACACAATAACCCATAAATAATGACAATGACAAATTTTCTTTGGGAAAAATTATATGGAAGAAATTGAAGTGAAAAAAATAAAATTACACTGTGAAAATATTTACATTTACAAAACTATTCTTTCACAATAAAATGCAAATAAATACATAAATAAAAACAAAGATAAACAACCTGAAATGTGCAATTTTAAAAATATTCTGCCTGTTACTAAATGTTTTGTGCATTTATGTGTTAATATGAAGAGATGGAATGTTGTAGAAATTGTTCAAATTTTAGTTCCAAACTCCAAAATTTTAACAATATTCTGCCTGTTACCAAATGTTTATGGAACACTGTGTGTAAATGTACATGTATAAATAATAAGTGGAGGCATAATATTGTTAAAATTGCATTAATTTTTCAAATGAAATTTCTGTTTTTTCAGGTTTTTCACATCTTTTTTGTAAAATGTAAATATTTTCGTGATTTATTTGGGAGTTTTTTTTGTACTAAAACAAAAAGAAAAACTTGGATTTGTCATTATTTATAGGTTATTAAGTCATTATTTTACTGGTTCTGGCCCACTTGAGATCAAATTGGGTTGAATGTGGCCCCTGAACCGAAATGACTTAGACACCCCTGATATTTGTTATCATTTATTCCCTCAATATGCTAAAACTACACTAAAATTAAATGAGACAAGTCTACCTCAGAATAAAAATGAAACTAAAAGCTCTTATGCATGTGTTAATGTAAAGTAAAAGTACATTATAATCAAAAATATCCCAAAAAACAGATAAAAATAAAAAGAATAATGAAAATTTCAAAGCTAACATTGATCTGCTGCCTTTGTGAACATCTAAAAACACCAGTCTGGGTTAGTTTGTCTCTGTCACTGATGCTCTTAAAATCTACTTTAAGACAAACAGATAAACCACATAAGGTTTAAAACAGGGGTTCCCAAAGTGGGGGTCACAGGACATCAGCGGGGGGGGGGGGGGGGGGGGGGGGGTCACAAGATGATTTTCGGTGACTTCTTAAAAATTTGTTTCAGTCACTTCAGGGATAGTGGGGGTCGCTAGTCTCTGGTTTAAAAGTTTGGGAACCCCTGTTCAGAAAATACACACACCAGAAATGACGTTTTATAAGAAGGATACGGACCCCGTTGACCCCGGCCACTTTGAACTCATCCAGCAGCTGAACGATCCTTTGACTGGGTGGGGGGCGGCTCGTAGGACCCCCGGCCTGAGGACAGGAACCAGGAGGTGAAAGGGTACCAACAGTGGAAGACAGACACTGACACTGGGTACGGTGACATGATGTTTTTAAAATCCGATTTATTTTTCCAGAAGAAATTAATCTGGAACTAAAGTACTTTCTCTTCTGTTTACATGGAAATGTTAAACCCGAATAAAGGTTTACATGAGAAACGTTTATTCGGTTCTCGCAGCCTTTCTGTTAGCTTAGCTTAGCATAGTCACTGCATTTCCATGGTCACACGTAGCCAGTTTTTTAAAGGTGATTTGTTGTCTTTTGTAAGTGATTTTCTGAAATCCGAGTCTCCCTAATTATTTCTTTAGATCCGCGACTTACTGCACTCATACAAACTTGGGACTGTTGTGTTGACGGAAGTTGGAAAATGTTTTTGTCGAAGGGATGCATGCGCTAAATTAGCTTTGCTTTACCGTTTTAGCTTTGCATTAGTTTTTATTTCCCAAGATTTTCTTACTGCAGTAAGTCACATCGCCATGATTTGAGCCTCAGTTTGTGATCATATTGACCCCACCGGACTAAAGTAATGATTAGGGAGAACTGAATTTCACAAAATCACTCAAAATACTACAAATCACATATAAAAGCCTGGCTATGTCTGACCATAGGAATGAAGCCATTATGCTAAGCTAGGCTAAGCTAAGCTAACAGAAGGGCTACGAGAACAAGGCAGTCGGTGCGCTGCAGTGCAAACTGTTTAGCCCACTTATCGAACTCATTAGTGAAAGACAAATGAATTAATAAAAAACAACCCAGATAACAAATATTTTGGCAGTATTATGGCATACATTTGGCATTTTTGGCTTTCTTTTGGCATTATGAAAACCTTTAGGCTTAACTGTTGTATGATTAAGGTTGTTCATAATAGATATGGAGGCACCAGCAATATATGGCTGAGTTATGGCATATGTCTGGTTAACCAAAAGACTGGGCAAAGAGCAGGATCAAGTATAGGGATGGTGTGGCATGTTTATGGCAAGCCAGAAGATTGACTAAAGAGCGGCAACATCTTATTCCATATATGGATGTGTTTTGGTTGTGTTTTGGCATATTTCTGTAAAGCCAAAACACTGCGTAAAGAGTAGGGATTTCTATCCAGAAGAAAACCCCACTTCATTTTAAAATTATGATCAACACAAATTTTTGGGTGAATTTTGGCCTCCTTTTGGCCTCTCTTTAGGTGAGTTTTGGCTAATTTTTGGCTGGATTATGGGGATTTGGGGCTTTTCTGGGACAATTATGGCTATATTTTGGAAGTCCGCAATTAGTTGTGGGTGAATTTTGGCTTCCTTCTGGTTTAATTTTGACTTACCTATTTTGAGCCATTTAGGGCCCATACATCCACCCAGAACTTTGCCAAAATGGCATGCCAGTTTTGGGCCAGATTTAAGCCATAATGATTTTGCTATCTGGGAAGTGGTGAACTATTCCTTCAGGGTTTTCCAGGCTGGTAGATCCCATCAGAATAGCCCACTGGAACGGTTTGGGTTGACTAGACTGCATTGCATATTCTTCCGCCAGCGCAGAATGTGTGCGTCATCGCAACAGGACAAGACAACGAGCATGCGTAGAATGGCAGGAATAAAGTCCAAACGGAATAAAGGGTTTACATGTCCGAGGAATAATTTAGCCTGGATTCAAAAGTGGATTAAACCAGTGAATTTAATTGGGTTTAAATTTAATCTGAACTTTTCTTTTTCAACTGGAATAAGGTGTTTACCTGGGCATCTTAAATAGGATCTAACTTTTAATCAGTTTAAACCAGGAATAAAAGTTGTCATGTAAACACACGGATTGTGTTGTAAACTCTAAATGGAGAGAACACATTTCATATGATATGAGCGGTTACTAACGCATCGGAGGAGGGTCAGTTCATCATGTCCGGCCTGAGTGAAACCAGCCCCGCTCTTCAACACCTTCACAGCCACATGTCGACCCAACCTGCAGCAAAAAGAAGCAAAACAGGAACTATTAGAGACACAGAACCTCCACTTTGGTATAATTTACTTTAATGTGTTGGGTGTGACTACTATTACTATTACCATACAGTGCATCTCTGTGACATTTCAACACATGTCTGTCTACGCACAGGTTTCTACACTGGGGGGTCATGGACTGAATGGGTCATGGAGTGCGTGATGAACTCTGTTTTTTTTTAAAATAAATGTATAAGTTTTGATATTGCTCAATTTTATTTTGAGGCACTTTTTTTGTAGAACTCTATTTTATTTGAGGAGATTATTTTATATAAATAAAAAAAAAAACATACAAGTTTATTTTATTTGTTTGTACAAATTTATTTTTTTATCAAAAGTTTTTTTTTTTTTTTTTTTTTTTTAAGGAGATAGTTTTATTTCATGCAAGTATATATTTATTCAAAGGGTACATTTATTTTTCAAAATTGCCAGGTTTAGCCACCATGTCAATTTCATTTCTTTCCCCATGGCAGCTGTTCCTGCCTTTCAAAGTTTATTCAACTTATTTAGGCCTGAAAATGTCACTGAGGACAGGCCAATTTAGGGTTAGGATTAGAGTTAGGGTTTACCCTGGCAATTTTGTGGAAAACAAGATGGATGCCCATTGTCCCCTCCCGTTGACCTTTGATTGGATTAAAATCCCACCACTACTTCATGCAAACCAGTTTTAACTTGGATTGCACAGTTTGCCCCTGCTCACTCATGCATGAAAACCTGGGTCTGTAAATTTGGACAAATATCCACCAATCCCCTACCTACTGACATCCATAAAAGCAAATTCCAAAAATAATTAAACGCGGAACAGGGGGTAATTTTTCAAAATGTATACATATATATATATATATATATATATATATATATATATATATATATATATATATATACATACATACATACATATATATATATATATATATATATATATATATATATATATATATATACATACATATATATATATATATATATATATATATATATATATATATATATATATATATATATTAGTGATGGGCAGCGATTAAAATTTGTAATCGCGATTAATCACATGGCTTTCTGCGATTAATCGCGATTAATCGCATAGTTGTTGGGGGGGACGCATCAACAGCATGTATTGCCTTTCAGTGATATTCCAGACTGGAAGTACTCCGGTGATAAAAATAATTGCACGTCAGTGCTTCCAAACAACTGTGTCCTTCTCAACCCCACCATCTGAAGACATTTAAAATGAAAATGTCCATGTAAAAAGCCACTACTTTTACACATGTTCATGTCCCCACCAGTGTATTTACAGTTATGAGTGATTGACAGGAGTCTTAAGCCCACTAATCAGTACTAATACTAATAAGCCCAATAATATGTGATGTTCAGTTGTTCAAAGCAAGCAAAAGGGGCCCTGAAGTGGTCAGAATAAATTGCACTAACGTATGTTTTGTCCTTTCCGTGTTACCGTAGTTAGTTCGAACATACAACTGACAGACATGTTTCTTTCACTCTGTTTGTATGGCCCCAAAAACGTTTGCCTGTGAGTATTTTATGTTCAGTTGTTGTAAGAATGAGTAGTATCAAATATCTCTGATGTGAACCTTTGTTGCTGAATAAAAAGACGTTGTAAATCTTTAATTAACCTGTAAATGCTAATCGTTAGCGTGTCTATGGATTTTCCCATTCAAGTTAGCATCGAGATAAAATGACTGCTAATACAACATTCACGTCGTAAATGAGTAAAGGTTAGTTCAAAGGCTGGCATATTAGACCTAAACACAACCAATGAATTTAAATAAACTTAGCATGAGCCTGCATAAAGAATTAGCAACCCATCTCCGACTGCTTAAATAAACAAATTAGCTTAAACATCAGCATTACTTGTAAAGTTCGCCGGTTTTCTCCTCTCAGCTGCACATACACACAGCACCGGTGAGTGGACCGGCAAAATAAAAGCATGAGTTTCAAAGTAAGAGTCCGTATGTATAAATCAACTAAGACTTGCTTGAAAGGCAGAACAATAATAAAACGGCGTTAACGTGAGATAAAAAAAAAATTGTCGGCGTTATTTAATGAATGCGTTAACGCGGTAATAACGCGTTAACTTGCCCACCCCTAATATATATATATATATATATATATATATATATATATATATATATATATATATATATATATACACACACATATATACATATATATATATATATATATATGTCAGGGTAGAGACTGCGATCTGGTAGGATCGGCGATTCTACCAGTAGAAACTCCGATCAGAGTCTCTACCGGTAGAAACTCCGATCAGAGTCTCTACTGGTAGAAACTCTGATCCTACCTACCTAACCCTAACCCCTAACCCACATCTGGACTTTTTAGTTAGTCTCAGCACGCTCACATAATATATAAATAATTCATGGAAAGCACCAAACATTAAAACCATTTGTGAAATATAAAATGACAACAATTTTCTCAAAACCTTTGGAATTTCAACATTAACTTTGCATTTGGCAATTCTATTGGTAAGATCGGAGTTTCTATCAGTAGAGACTCCGATCGGAGTTTCTACCAGTAGAAACTCCGATCCTATTAACTGTTTGGTAGGATCAGAGTTTCTACCAGTAGAGACTCTGATCGGAGTTTCTACTGGTAGAATCGCCGATCCTACCAGATCGCAGTCTCTACCCTGACATATATATATATATATATATATATATATATATATATATATATATATATATATATATGTATCTCTATAGGGTGAGGAAGCAAAATGTACAATATTTTGAGGCAGGGATTGAAAGACAGTGTATGACCAGTTAGTTTATTGAAAGTCATAAGAATTTATTTGCCACAAGAAAATTTCCATAATAGAAAATGTTTTTATTCTATGTGTCCTCCTTCTTTCTCAATAACTGCCTTCACACGCTTCCTGAAACTTGCGCAAGTGTTCCTCAAATATTCGGGTGACAACTTCTCCCATTCTTCTTTAATAGTATCTTCCAGACTTTCTCGTAATAGTTTTGCTCATAGTCATTCTCTTCTTTCCATTATAAACAGTCTTTATGGACACTCCAACTATTTTTGAAATCTCCTTTGGTGTGACGAGTGCATTCAGCAAATCACACACTCTTTGACGTTTGCTTTCCTGATTACTCATATGGGCAAAAGTTTCTGAAAAGGTATGGATAATAGTGTTACGTATGATTATGACATCAATATATGTTTGGTTTCAAAACAACTGACGTAGTGCCTGCTGAGAAAAAACAACTAAATGTTCATTGTAAATTTTACTTCCCCACCCTGTATATATATATCTATATCTATATCTATATCTATATATATATATATATATATATATATATATCTATATCTATATATATATATATATATATATATATTTTTTTTTTTTTTATACATCCTGTAGTGTCTGTATTTTACAAATGAATACAACACAACTGAAAGACATCCGTTTTAACAGGACTCAGATCAACGCTAACTCTAAAACATTGGATATAGTTGGTTGTTAAAACACTTTGACAATAACCATGAACTAAGAAGTGGTGATTCTATGGGAAAAACTTGAACCTGTTTAGATCAGATGAACATTTCCCGAGGAACTCAAACCTACCTGAGGTCCAAACAGAGCCAAACAGTGGAGAAATAACCCCAGCCGAGTTTAGAAACCACCTGGTACCTTCTATTG
The DNA here is from genome assembly GCF_902148855.1 of Sphaeramia orbicularis. Taxonomy (NCBI): domain Eukaryota; kingdom Metazoa; phylum Chordata; class Actinopteri; order Kurtiformes; family Apogonidae; genus Sphaeramia; species Sphaeramia orbicularis. The sequence continues at coordinate 41,386,887 of NC_043963.1, read as the reverse complement.
AAAGTGTCCCCTATCTGGACTGGGTGGTACCCACCTGCAAACACAGGGAATTTACTGTTATTTTCAACTTCCACTTGAACGCAGAATAAAAGTGGCTGAAACTTGTATCTAAAAAGTGAAATGTACTCCTGATATAGTACACATTTTTCATCTGGTGTTTAGAGAGCTCAGAGGAAGAGGACTAAAATGTGACTAAAGCTATTTCTGGCATTACAACCTCCTCTGAGCTAGAACATGTCTGAAGTGAGTAATACATTCAAATCTGCCAGCAGGACATTGAAAAATGATGCTGCAGAAGCTTGTATCAGTTCTCTTTCAGCCAACGTGACACACAGTTCTTGGACATCACCGGAGATCTTGAAATTGAATCTCTATTTCTATTAAAAGTGAA